>NC_133338.1:0-242500 GCF_030506205.2 Paramisgurnus dabryanus | reverse complement strand
AAGTATGGAAAGATGGAGCATAAAGAAGGAAGTGTTAAGATAAATAGTTACTACCTTAGAGGCTGGGGAGCTCTTCAAAATATTGTATAAAGGGGGACCATATGCTATGAAACTTGCGTGTTGAACCCCGAACAGCGTATTTGATCTTTTCAGATGTGACTTTCAATTAAATTTCAAAAAGTCAACCCCGCTGCGGGGTTAAACATTCATGCTTTTCCTGTCACATGGCGATGGCGCAACCGAACCCAACAGCAACAGTTGTTTTTGGCTGTTTACTTGTCACTCACGATAGGCTCTTTTATAAGGACATATAATAGACAGTTTAAGATCTAGGAAAGGCGATGCAATGTAGTCCAGTTTTAGAAAATGCAGTTTTTCCTTTCCTTATCGATAAAGGTGTATTGACGATACATATTGATATCATTTTATCGCCCAGCCCTACCCTCGCCCCTTCTATTCCCAACCGGTTGCATGTTCATCATTATTTGATGAGTCAGATGAGCCAGACAATGTTTGCATGCGTCAGGGTTGAGTCCCGCCTCAGGAGTTGACAGAGGATGTAACTCATGACACTGCTAGATCTAGTATGTATTGACCAGCAGATAAGAAAAAACTATATCATCCAGCAAGTTAGATGTTTTGGAGCAAACCTTTTTCAGACCTGGTATCCCTTCTCGAAGGCTCCCCATTTCCCCATCTGGAGGGATGTGTAGTCTCAGGCAAGGGGCACTGTGTTTCCACCCCTGCCTAGAGCAAATGAGTTTGTGGGTCTGGCCTTTGAGGAGGACAGTTTTATAGAAAAGGGTCTCTCAACTGAGGTTGTGCAAACTATTTTACATTCCAGAGCTCCCTCCCCCAGGAAATTATATGCATTTAAATGAAGAACTTTTATTAAAGAGCACTTATATGAGTCAGTTAACTGCCCCTCTGTACAGTTCTGGAGTTTTTACAGAAAGGGTTTGCAACAGGGCTGTCTCCTTTAATCATCGGGGTTTTGTGGCAGTTATATCTGCCTTCCATACCTTAGTGGTCGGTCCCTCTTTAGGTAGAGACCAACTAGTCATGCATTTCCTGTGTGGCACCTGGAGGCTGAGGCCTGCCAGTCATTCTAGGGTTCCTGTGTGGGATCTGTCCATGGTACTGGAGGGCTTATAAGGGGGACTATTTGAGCCGTTGGATACAGTGTTGGAGTAGTTTCTCACACTAAAAACTATATTTTTCCTAGCTATTATTTCCTTTAAGAGGGTAGGAGATTTAGAGGCTCTCTCAGTTTTGCTCCAGGCATGGTTAAGGCTTTTCTATACCATAGGCCGGGTTACGCTTCTAAGGTCCTTAACAACATAACAAACCCTGTCATATTGCAGGCATTTTGCAAGCACTGGACATGTGTTGCTCAGAACAGCCAAGTTCAGGAAAGCACAGCAGTAATTTTTATGCTTTGGTTCAGTGCCTCGGTCCAGGATGTCTGTGATGTGTCAGGCTGGTTCTCACCGCTCACTTTTGTTTTATCAGTTGGATCTCACTTCTACTCCTGGATCTTGGGTGCCTAGGTCTTGTAGTATTAGGTTAATCATGTATCCTGCACCTCTCAGAAAACGTAGTATTGGGATCGCTAGATGAGGGATTAATCAAGGCTACTTATTTTTTTATGAAAACAATGTGTGAAAACAGGTGAAGAGACAAATACTGACTCCGCTGCACACCACTAGTACATACCTCAAAGTAAACGATGACAAGAGTTATCGTCTCCAATGTAAATCTCTTTTCTTGGACTACAACAAATACATGGATTGTAGGCAACAGTTTGGTGATGTAGAGAAGACATTATCATAATTCCTCCCGCTTGGACTCAAAGCCTGTATATTAACTCCTGTTAGCATTGCATTGTGACCGAACCTTTCAAACATGGTAAAGAGCGTCACATTTGCTATAAAAAAAGGCCTTCAGTTTGCATACAGGGAAAACAGATCAGCTGAGGATGCCATTGCTAGTGTGCTTCACATACTTTTGGAACACCTGGAGCACAAAAACACATATGCAAGGCTGCTCTTCATTGACTTTAGTTCAGCTTTTAATACAATAAGGCTGAACATACTCCCGCGGAAATTGTGCAACCTTGGATTGAACAACTCATTGTGTAACTGGATACTGGATTTTTTTAAACAATCACTCTCAATGTGTGAAAACAGGCGAACACATTTAAACACCATATAGATCAACACTGGTACTCCTCAGGGTCGTGTACTCAGTCCACTGCTCTTCACACTTTACACACATGACTGTTCTGCCTCCTTCCCCACAAATCACATCGTTAAATTTGCAGACGACACAACTGTGCTTGGCCTCATAACAAACTACAAGATGGCATACAGGGAGAAGACTCAACTACTGGCAGGGTGGTGTAAAAAGCATAACCTGGCCCCTTAAAATACAAAAGAAATCATAGAGGACTTTGTAAATCAAACCATCCAGGATATTTAACTCTCTACATTAACGGAGAGGCAGTAGAGAGGGTGAACAGTTTTAAATTCCTGGGTCTCACTGTGTTGGAGGATTTGTCCTGGGGCAAGAACATCACCTCAGCTGTAGGGAAGGCCCAGCAACGACTCTTTTTTTCTGAGAAAGCTGAAAAGAGCCAAACTGCCCCAGAGGTTCATGATAAACTTCTACAATTGTGCAGTCTATAGTGTGCTGACTTAACCCTAGTGTGGTTTTCCAGCTGCATTGTAGCTGAACAGCAGATGATTCAGAGGGTCATGAAAACTGCTGGAAAAATCATCTGGACTGTTCTCCCGGAGGTTTCTGCGTAGGACACGCAAATATCATAAAAGACCAGTCTCACCCAGCACACAGGTTGTTCCATGTGTTGCCCTCCGGTAGGACGTACAGGTCCTCTCAAGCCAGGACCACTAGAATGGTCAATAGTCTTAATCCCCAGACAGTCAGACTGCTGAATAAACACTGTTCCCCTCACTTAATTTGTCTCCATTATGCACCATTCTTCAACACTTTGAACTGGACTTTTCATTGCTGCAGCACACACAACAAAATACATCTTTCTGGTTACTACTGTCTCTCCTATATGCCTATGGCTGATAATATCGCTCCTTATTATGTCACTGTTGTCAATGTCCGTACCATTCCTATGCATTTGCACTTATGAAATTGCACTGTCGATTCTCTAATGCATGGGTCTTCAACAGGGGGTCCGGGGGTCCGTGGTGGTATTACTGGGGGTCCCCCAAATATTATTTGAATTCAATAAAAAAATGAAATTAGACATTAATGAAAAATGCATTAATAAACTAGTAAACACAAATGATAAGATTGAAATGAATGTTCCCATATATAATATAATAGTTTACTAAAATAAAGGTTCCTTAATATGTAGTTATTTAAAATGTAATTTTAATTGCAAATTTAAAAATATGTTAACAGTACGTGTCTATGTATACAAAAAAATAATGTTATATATCTGTAATGTAACCATCATAACAAAAAATATAAATCCAGTTTTAATTTGATACATGTATTAGGGGTCCTTGGTCCTCCTCTTTATCCAATAAGGGGTCCTTGGACTGAAAAAGGTTGAAGACCTCTGCTCTAATGTAATTTTGTTGTCTGACTGACATCAGAGGTATTCAAACCAATCACAACATACAGATTAGCTGGCCAATCAGGGACACAGAGACTTTTAAACCTGTGCGTTTCAGGAAGGCAAAGATATCTGGAGCTACAACAATGTACCGTATGTGGAAAATAATCTGTTTTTAACCATAAACCACACAAACACACTCTTTTAGACCAAATACACCAAATAAAATTGTTTTTTAGCAATGAAATGGGAAATGTAAATGTAAAAGATTTGTTGTAGCATACAGTACACAGTCACAACAGTTACACAGACTCCTACATCCATGCAGACGTTAACAACTTGACCAATCCGACTGAGGTATCGCATCCTGGGGCTCACCATCTGTCCTGTGACACATGAGTTCGCTTTCAACTCAACTCAGAGAGATTTAGAGAGTGATGTTACAACATTACAGTAACTACAAAACCCACAGTAAAGCCGAAATAACCCAACAACCAGTTCTACATCTGTCACATGACATGATGGACTTACTGCTAAACATAAGGTGTCATATAAAGAAAAGACATTCAGTCATTTTAAAGTTTCCAAAAGCTTCTAAGTGTGTCTGTGTTAAAACAACTGCACCGACTGGTATTAAATATTGATATAGCAGTTGAACAGCAGATACATGTTGTGTGGTATTTCACTCTGTGTGTGTGTGTGTGTGTGTGTGTGTGTGCGTGCGTGTGTGCGTGTGCGTCTATAATGGGTATCCAGATGAAGATTTGTATGAAACAAAACCCTTTCTGATATCTGTCATCGTCTTTAGAAACTCACCATCAGATCGGCTCTCGACAGACATCACCTCACGCACTCTGCAATCAAAGCCATCCAATCAAGATCACTCATTCCGCTTGTCGCTCTTTCTTGGTTTCGCCTGATTGGACAGCCGCGAGCTCGTGTCATCGGGCACAAAGGATGCAGTGGGCCGGCAGAGACAGACGCCTCAGCAGGTATCAGCACGTCTTTTAATTGTGCTCCAAACTGCGTGAAATCGACATCTTCAGGGGCTCGATGATGAGCTGTCACACGGTTGACGATAGAGGGGGCTGAGCTTCACAGCAGGGCTCACAGGTAAAGTGGACATGACATTATAAAAATAAGCGACAATTATGTGAAAGGTGGACGCCTTTGAAAGTACATTCAAGAGACCAAACATGGAAGTACGGCTCCTTTTAATAGCAGCTGTGATGAAGACAAACTGACTAATGTCAAACTCTGACTCTTATAATATTTTTCTTCATTTCCATGTAAGATGGAAAGGCATTGTGAAGGTTTGACAAGAACGAACCCAAATGCAGACAGACTAAAATAATAATAATTTATTGACACAAACAGGGGAAAACAAAACCCACGAGGGGGCAAAACAAGACGGGAAAAAGCAACACTAAACTAAGACTAAACTAAACATAAACCAACAATAAACTACAAATAACAAACTAGACTAAATACTGTATACTAAATACTCACAAAAGCTAGACTCAGGAACACGACAGGGAATGTAACAAGACGAACGCGCACAGGACAACAAACACAAGGACTCTTAAATAGGGAGAAAGTAAATTACATACACCTGGAAATCATTACAAATAAGGGATCGGGGAAAAAGTGACGAGACCCGGGAAATGTGTGGTCAGAATAAACCAATACAAAAACCACACATTTCCCACATAAAACATGGTACTGCCAGGACCCCGAACACAAAGACTAGATGTAATAAAACAGATGATTTCAGACGGATCCTGACAGTAGCCCCCCCTTAAAGAGTGGCTACCAGACGCTCCTCAAGGGGAACACTAAACACGGGACAAAACAGACTGCATACAAGACATGACCCACGAGAACATTACAAATACTAACAGGGGCAAACAGGAAATGACAATAACAGGGTTGGGATGGGACAATAAAAATAACAAACAAGGGAGGGGGGGTGGGGAACACAAAAGTTCAAAGGGGGTGGTCCAGGGTGGGAAAAGAGTCTGGGTAAACTTGGGGAGAGTTGTGGAAGGTTCATGGCCGAAAGAGGCAAAACCTGGCTGGGGTTGCGCTGGCGGCGCACACGGCTGGGGTTGCGCTCTGGCGGCTGCGTCGGCGGCTCTGGGCGCTCTGGCGGCTGCGTCGGCGGCTCTGGGCGCTCTGGCGGCTGCGTCGGCGGCTCTGGGCGCTCTGGCGGCTGCGTCGGCGGCTCTGGGCGCTCTGGCGGCTGCGTCGGCGGCTCTGGGCGCTCTGGCGGCTGCGTCGGCGGCTCTGGGCGCTCTGGCGGCTGCGTCGGCGGCTCTGGGCGCTCTGGCGGCTGCGTCGGCGGCTCTGGGCGCTCTGGCGGCTGCGTCGGCGGCTCTGGGCGCTCTGGCGGCTGCGTCGGCGGCTCTGGGCGCTCTGGCGGCTGCGTCGGCGGCTCTGGGCGCTCTGGCGGCTGCGTCGGCGGCTCTGGGCGCTCTGGCGGCTGGGCAAGTCCCCCCTTCCTCCTGTTCTTCCTTCGGGGTCGCGGAGCAGATAGTGGATGCGGTGGTGCTCTCAAGTCGGAGGAGGACCCCCCAGACGAAGACTCCCAGGAGATCCTCCTCTCACGCTTCCCTCGAAGGGACACCGGTGGGGAGTGGCTCTCTGGAGCCGGAGAAGAGGGTTTTGGGTCGCCGAACCCCCACATTCCAAGGGTACGTCCTTCGTGGATGGCTTGAAGCGGACGGGGTTCGGCGGTTCTGGTCGGGTTCCGCCTGGAGCTAGCCCCGGGTCCAAACACGATCGGATCAGTCCAGAAAGGACCCAGTTCACGCTCCAGGGGGAGCTGTACATGTCTGCTGGGTTCGGTGGTGGCGCGTTCGTAATGTGAAGGTTTGACAAGAACGAACCCAAATGCAGACAGACTAAAATAATAATAATTTATTGACACAAACAGGGGAAAACAAAACCCACGAGGGGGCAAAACAAGACGGGAAAAAGCAACACTAAACTAAGACTAAACTAAACATAAACCAACAATAAACTACAAATAACAAACTAGACTAAATAGACTAAATATACTAAATACTCACAAAAGCTAGACTCAGGAACACGACAGGAAATGTAACAAGACGAACGTGCACTGGACAACAAACACAAGGACTCTTAAATAGGGAGAAAGTAAATTACATACACCTGGAAATCATTACAAATAAGGGATCGGGGAAAAAGTGACGAGACCCGGGAAATGTGTGGTCAGAATAAACCAATACAAAAACCACACATTTCCCACATAAAACATGGTACTGCCAGGACCCCGAACACAAAGACTAGATGTAATAAAACAGATGATTTCAGACGGATCCTGACAGGCATGTCTGTAATTTATCATATCAGTTGTTCGATATTCAAAGAAAAAGTAGCCTATACTGTATGTAACAGAGCTCAAATGTTGCTAATAAATCCATGCATAAATTGGGACATCTTAACTATTGGCTACTGCAGCAGCATATTTGCATGCATTTGCATAGGTTATATAGCAGGCTGGCGCTACATTAACCACAGCAGAAACACAATAAAAGATCACTTATAAGATATAATGCAATGTCAAGAAATGAAACTTATATTATAACTTATAATATGATATAACTATGGAGTACATAGTCTTATTAAAACCACAGCTAGGTGTAAACCTGTAACACATATTTATAAGACAAAACAACATATTATACGGTTGTTTTCAAGGCATTATGCATTATAAAAACCGGCTTCACTAAAAGTATTAATGAGACCTAGATGTACATAAAAGACAACAGTGGTGGATGATCGCTGGATCCTCTTCATGATAAAGACACGACATCCAGTCAAGTGAAAAATACTCTCTGCGAGGAAGGCTTGTCATTGTCAAAGTCGAAAATGAAGAGACTTTTACAAGAGCAAATACAGAGTACTCATCGCACATGAATAAAAATCCTATATTCCTAAATAATAATACCATTAGCCTATTTTATAACCATTAAAGCGATTATTGCAGCAAACAAATATAGGTAACACTTTACAATCAGGTTCATTAGTTAACATTATTTAATGTACTAACTAACACGAACATACCATGAGCAATACATTTTTTACAGTATTTATTCATCTTTGTTAATGTAAGTTAGTAGAAATAAACGTTTAATTGTTTGTTCATGTTAGGTCACAGTGCAATAACTAACATTAACAAGATTTAAAAAAAAGTATAAGTAATTGTTGAAATTAACATTAACTAAGATTAATAAATGCCGTATAAGTGCAGTTCATTATTAGTTCATGTTAACTAATGCAGTTAACTAATGTTAACCAATGAACCTTATTGTAAAGTGTTACCCAAATATTTTATAATAACATTTAGTCACATATTGCCTCT
Organism: Paramisgurnus dabryanus; assembly: GCF_030506205.2. Classification (NCBI taxonomy): domain Eukaryota; kingdom Metazoa; phylum Chordata; class Actinopteri; order Cypriniformes; family Cobitidae; genus Paramisgurnus; species Paramisgurnus dabryanus. The sequence goes on along the minus strand of NC_133338.1, from coordinate 234,518 downwards.
TAGGGTTAATTTCTGCCACTGCTACATCTTATATAGGAGTGACAGATTTGAGTCCCGCTCAGGAAGAGTTCAAGTAAAAACAATAAAAATGTAAATTAGTATGCAATCTTTCCCATTGGACTTAAATCCCAAGTAACAACTGAAAATAATATTACATCATGTTACTTGAGGAATAAATTAAGAGTAAAAATGATGAAGTTACTTTGTTGAACCCTTTGCTAATGGCTTTCTGGATGTTGTTCAATTTCATTTAGTAGTCATTTTGCTGAAAGGCAGGTTAATGAGTGCTAAAAATCCCAATGTGAATTATAATGTTCAGCTAGCTCGCATCTGTTCCATCATGTTGCTGACAAATAAAAGACATTTGTAACTATAAACACACACACTTGTGATGTTCTCGGGCTTTTTCTGAAGGATTAAATTGGCATCTTAAAACCTGACGAAAAGTCACAGTGGTCTTCCTCTTATTGTCTCGTGTTCAGCTAACCTCTGACCTCTTAAATTCTGTATGTCAAAAGATCAATGATAATGTGATCCTCAAGTTCTTGACCCTTCACACGTTTCTCTTCCTACAGCTAACAGAACTGTTTATCACTTTGACAGATGAGATATGAAGCCAGGAAACAGATGATTATGATAATCTGTGGTTTGTGTGTTTACCTGCAGCCCAATCACTGTGCTGATCAAATATTATATTCAAAAATGAAATATACACAATAATAACAATAAATGCAAATGTGAAGACTTAAATCTCAAAGACACTTAGGGCTGGAATATTTATTTTCACATAACCTGTCACTCTCATCTACTGGATTTACATTACATCCTTTCTCTCTCTCTCTCTCTCTCTCTCTCTCTCTCTCTCTCTCTCACACACACTGTGTTTTGATGCTGGATTTGATAGATTTGTTTGTGGTCGTATTCATTTGCTGCGGATCAGAAAGCTGACGGGCCGTTAAATGAAAATTTGCCTTCAGATTTTGGACGCGTGTCCCAGGCACCGCTGCTATTGTGCTTTTCTCACAGGATTACACAAACACAATGCATCGCAGCCACACACAACACTTTGTGTTCATCTACAGCACCACATGTTTCACTCTTGGCTTGAAATGTTTTCTTATAGTTTTATTGCTTGTACTTGTACCCGTAAGACCTTTATTTTACGTATAAAGTGAAAGTTTACATACATACAAACCCGCAGCAACACAAGTGCACAAACACACGGGTAGAGCTGCGTAAAGCCACTGGCGGATTGGAGTGTTTCTGGCGGTGATGTAAGTGACAGTAATGGAGGAGCTGCGGCTGCAGGTAATTGGATTAAATGGAAATGCATGTTGTCTGCGAGTGACGTCCTAAACGTCTAATTAAAATGAATTTGCTGCAGAACAGGCGGACAGATGCTGCCTACTTTACAAATAACAACAGCCATATAAAACCCAGGCTAACCACAACTGAAGGAAAGTCCAGAATATTAACAGAGATCTTGTTATTAAAACATAACACGTTTAATGTTATCGTCTTTAAACATGACAATGTCATGTATTTACCAAAAGTACATTTACCAAACCAAAAGAAAAGATTTTGAAATGTCAGTATAGCATTATAAACATCATTTATCATTATTATGAAAAGAAAAACATTCTGACCCACAGACAGCATTACAATGTCTATAAAATGTTTTGTTTATTTTTGTTTCAATTAGTGAACAGGTTTATAAGGCATTGCAAGAATTAAGCTAAGATATTTTGCTAGATGGATTTAGCAGATTTTTCACACACACACACACACACACACACGCACGCACGCACGCACGCACACACACACACACACACACACACACACACACACACACACACACACACACGGGGACATTCCATAGACGTAATGCATTTTATAACATACAAACTGTATATTCTATTCCCCTTACCTGCCCCATTCCCTAACCCCAACCATCACAAAAACCTTTCTTGTACCTTAGATTTTCAATAAACATCATCTTGTTTGATTTATAAGCTTGTTTCCTCATGGGGACATCAAAATGTCCCCACAAGGTCACTAAAACACTGGTATTCCTATCTTTGTGGGGACAATTGGTCCCCACAACGTGATAATTACCAGGTACACACACACACACACACACACACACACACACACACACACACACCAATAAAGAGAAAAGCAGATTTCAGAATAGCTTTGAACTCACCCAAAACTCTTCACACAGTTTTCCAATGTTGGCACAACAGTAAATTTTACAATCAAAATACAATAAAACTATCCACACATTCTTTCATAACACTAGCAAAGTTTATAAGATAACAAACACACTTGGTAATCTTAAGAATAATTAAAAAACACTAATAACAGTAAGCATTAAACAATGTTTTCTTCTGTAAAAGAAGAACAACTCTCTATTGTACACACACTGTATAACTGCTATATGAATCAGACATTATTTTAGTTTTTGGCAATTACTGTAAACATAACTGGTTTGCATCTTGAGACAAAACAACGCCACTGATATATTTAAGGATATGTCAAGCAAAGTTGTTTTGAGTTAAGACAGCTCAAACAAACAATTTAGTCTTGGACTTACACCCCATTTGGGAAATCACCTCTAAGTTTTTTTATTTACCAAAAAATGCATAAAATTACTTTTCATGCTGGGAAATACAGGTCCACGCCCAAATAGACGTTCAGTCTTTTTTATGTACTTGTCATATAAATCATATGTTATTATTTTATTAGAATATTCTATAGCATGCTAATTATGATATCTAAACAGACCTTTATTACAGTTTTTTTGAACTCCTTATATTTTTAAAACTTTGCCTCTTTTTTCAAATCTTAATTGAAAAAATAATCTTTCATCGTTTCATTTCTGTAAATACTAGACAAACATTGACCCAAAACTTATTATTAAGCATTAGTTTTAAATTAGCATTATTTAAACAAAAAAATAACAATAATAACTTTTACAATACTATTTCTATTATTAATGCATATATATTTATTTAATCACAGTGTGAAAAAAATCTAATAATATAATTTTAGCGTGTGATGCCCAAAATGGTAGATTGAAAAAACAAACTAGGACCTGACACAGTGATGAACCCTTGAATGCACCCTCAAGTCTTTACTGTAGTGATGCATACCAACTTTCATCTCAATACACAAAAATAAGGCTCTATGATATGAGGCGGTAATTATGATACAGCCTATAATATTTTGCTTGCTGTGAAATTTGCCGAGGAGTTCGAAAAATGTGTTTTTCATGAAATTGATATTTTATAACAGAAATGACCTCATATGGTTCAAAAGAAGTTTGTTTCTAGGACTTACGAGTCAAAGCAAGTTATGAGCATGAATATAATTGTAATTTTGAACTGTTGGTGGCGCTAGAAGGATTGAGTTAGAGACTTCAGTGTTGCTAAAGTAACTGTTGAGGCTCTATCTTTGTGATACCAAAACAAACGTGTACATTTGAATTAAGTTTCTATTTATAAACCTGTGGGTTTTTTGCTGTTTTGAGCACATGAGGTAAAGCTTTGAAAAGCAGATGATTTATATGTTGCTGTTGATGTACAGATGAAGCCTTTACTCATCAGATCAGCTTTCTAATAAGCATGTTAACCTGACAGATGGGTGGCTGATGAACGGCACATGGAGAGAAAACTCAGACCATCGGACAGATGCAACACACACTCCATCAATTAACTGGGCCGTGATCGGTGTGGATTTCCATCTGCTGCTGCTCTTGGTGACATAGATGAACTCAAAACCTTCTCAGATGCTTTGCCTACATAGGCAGCTCTCTTTCAGGAAAACTCTTAAGTGTTTTAAACTACTAGACAACTACTTGTACACAGTAGTTACTGGTAGACAACTAGGTAGACAACATATAATCTTCAATTGTCATCAACCATGTCCAAACAAACATACTGAGTTGCTTTCACTCATTTTATATTGTTTTATGTCATTATGTGGAAAGAGATGCTCTGCGTTCAGAATATATATTGAATTACGGTATGTGAAGTACCTACTGCTTGATTGCAGTATGTTATGTAGTATGATATGTTGATATAATGTAATCCAGCTGAAAGGTGGACGTAAAGAGACCCCAAGTGCAGTATTTATAGAATGAAACACATGAAGAAAAACAAACACATGGCATGGCGTGGATGGCCTTGACATCAAACAGCAGAACATATACAACATTAAAGTTGGACAATAAGAAAAAAACATCAGACAAGCGAACCAATGAGAACATGACACATCATGACATGTCATTGAATGATTTCAAAATAAAAGACATAAACATAAAACCTTTATTAATAATAATAATTCCTTACATTTATATAGCGCTTTTCTCAGTACTCAAAGCGCTTTACATATGAACGGGGGAATCTCCTCAACCACCACCAATGTGCAGCATCCACCTGGATGATGCGACGGCAGCCATATTGCGCCAGAACGCCCACCACACACCAGCTTATTAGTGGAGAGGAGACTGAGTGATATAGCCAATTAGTATGAGGGATGATTAGTAAGGCAATGGGCAAGTTTTGGCCCTAACCCACACCCCTACTCTTTTTCGAAGGACATCCTGGGATTTTTAATGACCACAGAGAGTCAGGACCTCGGTTTAACGTCTCATCCGAAGGACAGTGCTTTTTGACAGTATAGTGTCCCCATCACTTTACTGGGGTGTTAGGACCCACACAGACCACAGGGTGAGCACCCCCTGCTGGTCTCACTAACACCTCTACCAGCAGCAACCTCGTTTTCCCAGGTGGTCTCCCATCCAAGAACTGACCAGGCTCAGCCCTGCTTAGCTTCAGTGGGCAAGCTGTCTTGGGCTACAGGGTGATATGGCTGCTTTAGAAAATTGTCCATCTGACACATACATTAAAATGACTCTGATACTGATTTTCATCTACTGTATATATAGATTGGTAGTAGGTGATTGGGACGTCACACAGCAGCTCTGGACAAACAGCACCGTCTGATTCTCTTCATTCAACTGAACGACAGTAAACTGAAATGTGGCCGTCACATCATATGCCAGTTAAACTTCTACCAAACATCATCATCAGAGCCTTTTACCAGCGATTTATTTTACTGCCACAAACATTTGTGGGATCTCCTTCAAACCTTCAGGTTTTATGAGCTTCTCAAACGTCTCATTGCAGCTCTTGCCCGAAGGCACTGGCAATGATCGATGTCTGCTAAGTGTTTTTCCAGCATATTAAACAGAGCAGATTATCAAAGTTATAGGTGAAGCTCTCAGCGTGGAAATTAAAGTCTCTCGTAATCAGATTCCTCTTAAACTCGCGTGTGCCACTTTTCTGATATATTGAAGGGTTGGGCCGCTAGTCAGACTGGAGAAAAGTGTTTCTGTCCTAATAAAATGTTGAACACTTTTCATTTGGTGCTCTGCTATACCCTATACCATACAGACACTGATTTACTATACAGAAAACAACACAAAGCTAAAGGTGTGCAAGACAAAAAATGATATCATAATACAATAAATCATAATGGGCTTGCAAAAATAGCAAAGCTCATTTGACTTTACAAACCAAAACTGACAAAAAAATGATATATATGTGTATACACCCTCAGAAATAATGGTACAAAACTGTACCTTTTCTGTCAGTGGGGCTGTACCCTAAGTTTCTGTTTGGTACCTTTACAGCAATACAAAACGGAATACAATTTTGCTTATAGATTACCGTACCTTAAGGACCTACATTGTTAGAATAAAAGTCAAAATATGTACCCTAGCTCTCAGTGGGGCAGCACTCTTTAAAAGGTAATTGTATGGACCATTAGGTACAGATATATAAACATTTAGTACCAATATGTACCTTTGAGATACTATTATGTATTTTTCAGGTACAAATAAGCTCTCTTTGGTCCCAGAATGTACTTCTGAGGTACTAAAATGAAATCCTTAGGTGCAAAGCTGTACTTTTTGAAAGGGTAAAGCCCCAGTAACAGAAAAGGTACGGTTTTGTAACTTTATTTCTGACAGTGTACTGTATATACATATATATCATTTTTTTGGTCAGTTATTTCTGACAGTGTAGATGGTTTCAGCAGTAACAACATAAACACGCGGCTTTCGTGGTCAACACGCAACTTCCGGTAAACTCCACTAAGAATAAATAACAACAAAGTACTTTAAACATAGTTTATTTATATAACAAGCAAAATAAAAAAAAACGTAAATTACTTAGGAACCCAAAACATTTGTTATTTTCGACAAGGTATTTGTTCAAGAGTTCAGTTTAGCAACTAGTCTGACCATTAAACAAACTGAAAACAGAAGTAAAGTTCGGACCAGCCGCGTATCGTGTCACTGCACATGTGTCCGATGAAACCATCTATATACAATATATTACAAGTAATGCTTAACAAAAATCTAAAAATACAATGGGGGGGGGTTTCCCAGACATGTATTAGACTAGTCCTAGACCAAAATAAATTTAAGAGCTGTCCAAACTGAAAACAACTTGCACTGACATATCTAAATACATCAGTGCCCTTTGTTTTGCTTCAAAATGCACATATGTTTTTGGTAAGGCATGTTTGTTAAAACTAGTTATATTTCCTAATTAAACTAAGGCCTAGTCCTGCCTTAAAATAATCCCTGTCCGGGAGATCACCCCAAAGAGATTTAAAGGGGACTTTTTTTAAGATGTAAAATAAATCTTTGATGTCCCCAGAGCACAGTAAACTGTAAAACATTTGCTGTAATTATGCAGCTGGTTGCCAGTAACTTACTGTAGAAGATAAAGACTGAAAATCTTTCATGTTAATTTAACTTTGAACAAACTGTTGCCAGTAAATTACACAAATGTAAAATCTACAGTAAGTTATTGGCAGTTAGCAGTGGTGTAGTCTAGATTTTTGTAGTGAGTATACTGTGATTTTTCCCTCTCACCCTTATTCTCACTCGTCCTAGCGCGACACCTCATAAGTACCACCACACTCACATATGCATACAGTATAGATATTCATGTGCATTCTGAAAGTGTACTCATAAACACATAAACTGAATTCTTTAAGAAAAAAAAGACTTTAGAGCCAATGGGTTTACAGCTGGGGAAACTTGACTGATTTTTAGACTGGTTTAGTGTTAATCAACATCTAACTCAGGGACAAAAGTTATTTAACTGTTAATTAAAATTAAATAAATCTTCAATCTGTGGCTAACACATGCATTAAAGGAGAAAAAATATTCAATTCTTTCAATAGCTATTATCTGACAACTATTGATAACGTTACCATGTGTAATTTAATGGTGTAAATGTTTTTAATTAATACACATTTAAGATGACCATGAATTAACTTTAATTTGCATAGTCATTGATATAAAAGTTTATATTTGCATATAACATTTACATTTACATTTAGTCATTTAGCAGACGCTTTTGTCCAAAGCGACTTACAAGTGAGGTAAACAATAGAAGCAATTATGGCAACATAAGAACAGCAATACATAAGTGCACTGGAAATAGTCTCATCAAGTCCAACACAATATACATAGCCAAGGGTATGTTAGTATTTTTTTTTTTTTTTTTTTTTAGATAAGGAGGAAGGTAAATAGAGAAAGAGATAAAGAGAAGGGTAACTAAATAAAGATAGTAAATCTGTAATTAGGAAGTTAGGTAATGGTGGCAGAGATGGGTTTTTAGCCGAGTCTTAAAGACAGCTACAGTGTCAGCTGATCGTGTCACGACCGGCAGATCATTCCACAGTTGTGGGACAGTTCCTGAGAACTTACGCGTTAGTGTTTTCTTCCCTTTTTGAGATGGTACCACAAGTCGTCGCTCGGTGGCAGAGCGCAGTGATCGAGAGGGTACATAAGGCTCTATAAGCAAGTGAAGGTAAGGGGGTGCTGACCCAGTGGTGGTTTTAAAGGCCAGGGGCAGAGCCTTAAATTTGATGCGGGCTGCTATAGGAAGCCAGTGTAACTTGACAAAGAGAGGAGTGACGTGCGCCCTCTTTGGCTCATTGAAGACCACTCTTGCCGCTGCGTTCTGAATCATCTGTAAGGGTTTGGTCGTGCAGGCTGGAAGTCCTGCCAGTAGCGCATTGCAGTAGTCCAGCCTGGACAGGACAAGAGCTTGGACCAGGACCTGCGTAGCATGCTCATCTAGGAAAGGTCTAATTTTCCTAATATTGTAGAGGATGAATCTACAAGAGCGAGCGGTGCTGGCAACATGCTCCGTGAAGCTAAGCCGATCATCAATGACCACTCCCAGGTTTTTGGCCGTCTTGGAAGGCGTGATGGTCGAGGAACCTAGCTGAATGGAAAAGTTGTGCTGAATCTTTGGTTCGGATGATATGACAAGCAGTTCTGTCTTCGCAAGGTTAAGCTGGAGATGGTGATCCTTCATCCAGAGTGAGATGTCCCTCAGGCATGCCGAGATGCGGGCAGAAACCGTAGGATCATCAGGGTGGAACACAAGCATTGTCTAAAAATGAAAATAGGCTTATACTTAATTATTATTACAAGACCATCATGTAGCCTAATATTAGACACCCAAACCAAACAGAAGTTTAAGATCATATACATCTTGAACGTAGATATATAAATGAACACAGAGAAGGGAAGTTTAACACTGTGAAGCACAAGCAAACATGCAGAGGAACTGAATTGGAGTTAAAAACCATCAGGATATGTGACCAGTCACGGAAAGTAGGGACACAAGTCGGATCTGGGCATTTTGAGTTATTCACAGATTCTGAAAGTGCAGTTTCTAAGCTTTCCAACGATGTGTAACACATGGAAATCTGATAAGATTTGGAGAAGTTGTGGCCATTTGAATATAGGAACTCAGAAATACTCAAACCGAGAAAATCGAGACGAAAGGGACTCTTCTTTTCAGCTGGGGGAGACAATAGGGCTCATTTACATCTCATTTAGCTAAGCCATACCCCCTGTAAAACCCTTTTTGAGATGTTCTAGCATCATATGTAGTAGGGGTGGGCGATAAACCGGTAGACAAAATTAACCGGTAGAAATTTGTCAACCGGTAGAGATTTTGGACTATCGTTTCTATCGAGGTTACGTTCCCACGTCACGCTCCTGTGCGTGTGGTCGCGAAAACGTAACGTTTGTACACGTATTTAAGCACTGCAGTTTTAAAACAAGTTATTTTAAGCCATTGAAACACAGACAACAGATCTGTATGCGTGCGTTCTTTCTGTGTGTCAGGAGCGGACAAGTCGCGCAACCGCTGCTCTTTCTGTCTGTGAGGAGCGCGCAAGTCGCGCGACCTCTGCTTATTAAGCTCGTGAGCATTTTTCCCGCTTTATTGGCCTTAAATACACATATGCGTCAAAATTCCCGTCTTTGCAAGCATCATCATAAACACGACCAGTAAGGTCTTAAGAGAAAGTAAACAGCTAAAAGAGAAAGCGCATGTGTAACAGTGTATTGGATCCGGACTTTGGTCTTAAAGGGGAAGTTACCTAATTTTGCTCCTGTCTGTCACTCGTGTTAATCAAACAGCATTGAGAAAAAAATCTCTCGCTCCTGATTAAATCACTTTTCTACCTTAAATAAAAATATATATAGGCCTATACATACATGCATAATTATTTATTATCATTCTTATTGACTGTGTATCTTCAGAGAGCTTGAGTTTTGTTTGTTTTTATCTTCTTTCTATGCTTGTATATGTTTTTTGTGAGAATTATGAACATTTCTATGGTATTAAAGATTTAAACCTTATTAAAACATAAAAAACTCTACCGTGATACATATCGTTATCATGATATAAAATTAATCCTATCGTGATAGAAGATTTTGGTCATATCGCCCACCCCTAATATGTAGTATTTTATGACCAAATGACAACCCGCAAAAATAAACATGACTCTTTTACCTTAGTGGGGATCACAAGTCGAATCCAGTCTGTTTCAGATTATCCAATGACCATATTTGTCCACAAATGCGTATAATCCGTGAAATATAGATTGTTTACATCAGATTTCGCATGAATGTCTGGTAATACAATATAATATATAATCTGAAGACTATTTAAATCGTAACATGTAAGGGTATATGAGCTTACACTCCGTTAAACACATGAACCCGCCTTCAAAGTTTGTATTTAAAATAGGGAAGTAGTATAATAGATCATCCAAACAGCGCCGTCGAAAACGTGACATCCTTTAGAGAGGTTACCAATGGCTCGCTCGTTCCTCCATCAGCCAATGACTTCATGGAAAATATTGATAGACAAAACATGTAGCCAATTATATGAATAATACAACGATATCTGTGTAACTTCTGTGTGTTTGGACTCATGCTGCGCTGCAAGAACTGACATACAGATGACGTCAAAGTACCGCGAGAGCGAGTCGAAATTAAACTACTCCGTAAGATTTCTTGAAGAGCTCTCGCGGTACTTTGACGTCTTCCGACTGCGGCGCCGCATAAAGTCAGTGACGCGGCTGACGTACGATGCGGCTGACTGTTATTTGTTCCGCCCCAGCTTCTTTTATTTTTCTTTTGTTTTGTGCGCCCGAGCTTTACAGTCTGGGGAGACGCAGGCTATAAGTTTGAAAAAAAAAAAAAAACTTAGCAAACATATCTGAGGAACAGGGCAGCGCGTCACTACAGTCACGTGACTTCACGCTCGAGCCGGAAGAGAAGACAATAGGTGTGTTCGACTTCATGCGGCGCTGCGCAGACCGATCGGCGGCTGACTTGAAGCAGTGCATTCCGGTTAGTATTTTTGTCCGACTTCAGCTTGCGCTGCAGGCACGTGACTGTGTCATATGGTTTTTAAGTACCGCGAGAGCGTTTCGAGAGTAGCCGGCTAGCTCAGCCGGTGCAGCTTCTCCAAAGCGGCTGCCCGGAGTTGTGATGACTTAACAGCTTTACGTGATTGGTCGCCTCATTGATGACAACGATCACGTGCGTTTCAAGTTTAATCCAACCTTTAGTTCCACTTATAAACATTATAAATTCATGTTTTAAAACAGGAAAAAAACACTTTAATATGCCTAAATATGTTATATTGTGTCGTGTAATAAAATAAAAATGAAAATAACAAACTCTATTGGTATTTTAATAATATAGGCTTGTTTCCCGTTATTTTCGGGTATACAGTATAAGCAGCAATTAAAATATTCTATATAAAATGTTTCTGGTTGCAACTTTTTATTAAAAGGTTTGTTTTTATGAAATTCAGCTTTTAATTCACTTCATTTGCGATTAAAAACAAGGAAACACGGCGCACACGTCACTACGGCAAGCAGCAGGTGTCCGGCTTGACGGCTCCGTCTTCAGTTCCTCCCTCGACTGCAAGCGGCAAACCTCGCCGATCGGTCTGCGCAGCGCCGGATGATCTCGAACACACCTAACGCTGAATAAAGTCGTAATTCTGCTATTTTTGGACCAAACTGTATTTTCGATGCATCAACACAATCTTACTGACCCACTGATGTCACATGGACTACTTTGATGATGTTTTTATTAACTTTCTGGACATGGAAACCATACATAGATTTTCAATGAAGGGGACAGAAACCTCTCGGACTAAATCTAACGATAAAACATCTTAAACTGTGTTCCGAAGATGAACGGAGGTCTTCCGAGTTTAGAACGACATAAGGGTGAGTCATTACTTACATATTTTCATTTTTGGGCGAACTATCCTTATTTAGTAGTCACGCTGTTCCCTTTGGGGGCGGAGGCGAAAACACAAGCTTATACAGTATGTAAATATACACACAGACAATGACGCCCCCCGCTGCACGCTAGAATCTCCGGAAAAACAAGCCTATTTTAACCGCAAAATGTACGCTTTTAAATATACAAAAACTGCTATCTCAAACATGGAGAGGCTTCTTCGTGATCTCAACTAACAGATTCTGCAATAAAACGAAAATCACAAATTTCGAAAAAAAAACTTTGTTTCTCATTTTCTCGAAACTTGTGCTGCCGACTTGAGTCCCTGGTTTCCGTGACGGGTCACATATTATCAAGGGCTTATTTTATTGCATTTGTTGCCTTACCTCCAGATAAAGTAATAAACTGGACTGATGATTTAAATGTTGTTTGCTCACATGTGCGTTGTAAACTCTATGGATTTTATGTTGCAGCACTCGTTCACTTCTCTGGACTGTTTGTTTACAGTGTCGCGTGAGCAGCTACACTGTAGGTTCGACTTCATTTTGCGCTAAGCAGACCTCTTGGTGATGTCAAAGTACCGCGAGAGCGAGTCAAAGCAGATTTCTCCATGTGATAACTGGAGTCTCTCTCGCGGTACTTTGCTGTCACTCGCCAGTCTGCTCCCCAGTTACTTTTGCGTCACTATAGTAATCTGATTTCATAGAAATTCATACGCCGATCGGATCGCGCAGTTCGGCATGAAGTATATAGCCTATTATGTATTTCAACCCGCTAAAGTAGCAAGTGTAGCATGCTAATGGTCAATGCTTCACATCTATATTATGACTAAACTTTAAAAAAGTCACAAAACCATGCTGTTACGCGTCCTCATGCTATTTTTAGTGGGTATACGGAAATCCTTGACAATTTCTAGTGGGTATACGCAGTCCCGGCGCCATGGGCGGGCTTTAGGGGGCCGGGCCCGCCCTGTGAGTCACCAGTGCCCGCCCTGGACGAGCCTGCGGTCTCCCTTCACCTGTTCACCAGCTCCATGTTTTTATCAATAGGCCACTGTTATTAATTAAAAGTTATTGTTTTGTACATATATAACTCCTGAATAAAAATAAAAATGTGTTTTGTTTGATCTTAAAAAATATATATTTTAAACATATTTGATTGGTTTGTCAAAAGTGAGCGCGGAAATGTTTGGTTGTTTGCTAAGCGCGCCACCGCTTAAAGTAAAGACACGATTGAGTGGTGCTGCAGTGAGACTGACACGTTACGGTTCTGCTGTTATCTTTCAACTCTTTTCGCTGCTAAAACAACAAAAACAGTCAACGTTGCATCTAAAACGTATAGGTGGCTTAATATTAATTACTTGTTTAGTGAACTGTCATTAAATCTGTCACATTTTCAACCGTGATGTGATGCTGCTTAACTGTATTATGTTATTAAAAACTCCACATTTTTACCACAGTATGTTTAACCCACTTTGTTAACTCACTTTGTGTTTGCTGCGCTTATTTGTTTAACTTTGCGTTATTACATTATGCACTTTCGGTCGCCATTGAGACTAAAGGATGCAGAATCATTATCGTGTTTTGGTGATTGTTATTGCTGTTTTTATAGGCTACTTCTTCGGTCGAGCAAGTACAATTCTCTTTCACTTGGCCTTTTAAAAAAGTCCACTTGTCTCTGATATTAAGCGGACAAGCGTTGATGTCGAGCCCTGCGACGTGTTTTATTTGCGTTTAGACTGCTGTAGTAGGCTGGGTCCAATCTTCACGACTTCTCTGTTGTATTGGGTTAATGGAGAGGTATGTTATTTCTTCCTCGCTTTTTTCCCCATTTAATTCATAATTAATTATATTATGCATTGCAGTGAGGTTGATCTCATGTGTGCCCCCCCTGAAAAAATGAAATGCCCATCCGTGAATTTGTGTCTGGCGCCGGGTCTGGGTATACGGCGTATACCTGCGTATCACGTAGACTACACCACTGGCAGTTAGTTGCCAGTAATACCCAGTAATACTGTCATTTCTACAGACATTTGTTACAGTGTATATGAAGTTTTATCTCAAAATACCCCACAGATAATTTATTATAAGACACTTTGTAGGTGTGAGCAAAAATGTGCTGTTTTTGTGTGTGTCCTTCAAAATGTAAATGAGCTGATCTCTGCACTAAATGTCAGTGTCGTGGTTGGATAGTGCAGATTAAGGGGCGGTATTATTATAATAATATCTCCTTCTGACATCACAAGGGGAGCCAAATATCAATGAGCTATTTTTTCAGATGGTGGTTGCAGAGAATGGTTTACCAAAACTACGTTACTGAGTTGGTCTTTGTCACATTTTCTAGGTTGTGTGATGGATCTGCCATGAGCCTTGGCAAATCACAACAAAAATTTGAGTCCATCGCCACAAAACAGGGAGCAAACTAATCTTCAATTGTGACAGTTTTTATTAAATCTTGTTTACACAAGACAAAATGTGATCAAAACTCATTAAAGAGGGAAAAGATGCAAAAATTCATTTTTTAGTTCATTGGGGAAATCTGGTATACAAAAAAAAGGACATCATGGTGCTTTAGCCTCTCAAATTAACAGAGGACAAATCCAGCACCACCTTTCTCCAGATACCATAAGAAACAAAGAACAAAAAAACTCTCTCTAGACAACACATACATAGTAAATCCTGGCCATCACAGGTTGATAGAAGCACTGGAGACCCAATTATAGCACTTAAACATGAAAAAGTCGGATTTTCATGATATGTCTTCTTTAAGGGTTTGGGTTAGATGTCATTGTTACCTTTAAAAAATAAAAGAAAACTTTTTAACATTTTGGTTCCAAAAGTATTTTTCTCTAAATCATTTTTCAATAGAGATTTTCTTCAATTTTCTTAAAAAAATACAGACGTCTTCATTACATAAAACTAACAAATGTAATCTACCAAAGTTTAAATATTGAACTTACTATTGATTTAAAGTTTAATATAACTACAGAAACAATGTATTTTAAAAATATTTATATACAAACCCATTAGGTATCACATAGGCATGGTGTTTATATACGTTGCTGAGCTCTTTTGATGTGTTTTGTCCAGTGTGATTCTTTAAATGGTTTTTTAAATTTTAAATTTTACTCTGTTGGATTATTTAATGTAGGAATTAATTTAGATAGGAAGTGTAGTTTTTTCAGTCAGTGTTCAACTTGATTTGTAAAATAATAATTACATTAATTAAATTATTGACAATTTTCACAGCATTCTGTAGATCTGTCCCCAAAGGTTTTTAAGTTAAAACATAAACAATCTCCATTAGAGAAGAACTGATGTGATTTTTCGATGCTGAACGTGTTTGTGTGTGTGTGTGTACACAGTTTGAGTGTGTGTGTGTGTGTGTACACAGGGTTTTATTAACACAGTTTGAGTGTGTGTGTGTTTAATGACGGTTCTGGCCGCTGAAGAGATCCTCGGAGCAGCTCCAACACAAACACTCAGTCTAATTATAAATGTGACGAATCTCAGCAATTACACCAATTACAGAGAATCTGCAGTCAGCAAGCAGAGAGAAACATTATGAAGTGCTCCAGCCATATCTGACTCCTCTAATAGTCGCTTCTCCAACAGAAGGCTGTGTCCTCTCTAGATCAGTCCTACACAGCATTAAACACCAGTACTGTACCAGCTAGTCTGATAAGAGCACATGTTGTGACCACAAAACGCTTTCTGATCCCCTTTAGTTACAGCACAAAAACTTACAAGAGAAACAGAAGATGAGAATAAATCTTTTTACAATATTAATTGACTCATCATCTGTAGTCATCCAGTGCTTTATAACAACTTCCACATTAGCTGATTCATTTACCACACATTCATTTGTGTCACTGTATTTGTGCAACTGTGTGTGTGTGTCCAGGTGTGTTGTACAGTATGAGTACACTTTTCTTTTAAAGGCCCAGTTATTGCGTTTTGACAATCTTTAAATGTATTAAGGCAATGAGCCAGTACTTGAAGCACTTTTGTGTTTAGTCAGGCGTTGTTGTGATGAAGTGACTTCTTTCTGCTGTGTGTGTGTGTGAGTGAAAATTAAGACTTTACAATGTAATCCAATTTAATTACAGAGTTAAACATGTAAATAAATAATTAGTAATATAATCCAAATACTGCATATGAAAGTAAAAATCTGACTACATTTAGATTTTCCTTACGGCCACCGTATTATGAGCTAGTTGAATTTAAATGTCTTATGATGATCAACAAAACCTTGTTAACAGTATTAATTATTATTAATGTAATAGTAGAAAATAAATTACTAAATCTTTTTGCCTTGTATTTACTGGGTTGTGTGTCTAACCGCAGGTCAGATTGTGTAGTGCATTTAGATATGTTCATTTAAATTCATTTTTTTTAATTGCTTAGACACTAAATTGATAAATAACACACAGTTAGTGAAACCTGACAATCATGAAGCAAAACCTCAGCTCATATCTGCACAACTACAAGCACACAATTTCAGCCTCACACTATACACAAATCTATATGATGTCACTTCTTTGCCATTTGAAGGCACTGCTTTCAAAAATACAACATCATCTAATAGATCAAAGACAAGTGGTGGGATGATGCTCAAGCTATGTGTTGTTTTTGTTTCCACAAATGTGTTTTTGTTTATATTTTATATCATATTTAGCACACGTTTTAATTTTCAATCAAACCAAAACCTTGCATGGATGTAATGTTTATTGAAAGTGTTGTGACATATTGATGTACTTTACTTTTACACTAATAGCAATAAAAATCTTACCTTGACTATATCATTAGAAAAGTATAGCATTACAAGTGTTTAAGATTGAGCGCTGCAGTGTGTACGCGCTTCAAACTGAATGTGATTGTATGAGCCATATGTGCGCCCTAGTGTTTAAATTTGCAAAAAAAAAAATTATGTTCTGCTACTTGTGTGTGTATTTGTGAAATGCAAGTAGTCTTTTGACAAAATGAGTTTTAATAGTGTTTTGTGGAATCAAACTGACAGAGACAGAAATTAGACAAAAGCCCTAAGATAAGATTATTTCTTACATTATTCCCATCACTTCTGGATGTGCCAGCAAGCTTTGGTCCGGCTTTGTCTGAAGTCATCAGATGGAGTATGAACATCATGCTGAACTGGAGCTGGTTTCTTCCCCTACATCTTGTTAAGGTAAATTTGACCTCATCATTGTAGATGAAATCATGAAGCCCTGCAACAGCTTTTAGCTCCATTTTGTTGTTTGGTTTCCTTTTAGCCTTATCAGACTAATGAAAACTTGCATTTCTGCCTCATTTGGGCACATTTACATTTATTGATGTTGATTAATGTACTTTGTCCCTTTTGAAATAAATCTATATCTTTCTTGTGTGTACATGTATTGATAGTGAAGTCATTCAGATTGTGATGTGATTGTGCTGAATGTGGATAAACTCAACCTGACTCATGATACTGAATGTTGTGTTGCCAGTGATGATGTCTTCTTGCAGTTGTCGTAAACGTATGCTGTTGTTTACTATGACCGTATTCACTGTGTGTCATTCCTGATCTGCTGGGAACATCTGTCTTCTTCCACCAATGAAGCGTCGTCCATTGATCGTGCAAAGTCACAAAGTGAATGGATGCAAGGTTTCTTTCATTACGTGATGACAAGTTTGTCTTACTCCTCGTCCCCCTCCTCTTTGTCCTCTTCCTCTTAACTCTCTATCTCCAAAATTGGCCTCCATTGTTGTACAAACTATGCTCTCATTTCTAAGTGAACAAATGAGCTATAAGTGTTTTCACATGTAATCAATCAGTAAATGAATGAGCCACGTTGCCCAATGAAACACAAAACCTGTTGGTTTAATAATGTTGCTAATAGGAAACTGTATTTAAAAGTTTTGCAAAAAGTTTGTTTTACACTAGCAACCTGAGTTTAAAGCATGCAATGTGTTTGTAGTTGTGTAGGCTTGGCCTGAGTGAATGGTTTCACTGAGTCGGCCTCGAGTACTTTACCACTTTTAGTGTGCAAGTAATTTAAAAAACTGAAAAAATGTGTTGGTTTATTTGTGTATGAAATTATCAAAGTGAAAGATGAGATGACGATCTTGCACACTTACAGTAAAGTATAAGAGAGCTCATTTTGTGTAAATAAAGCTACTTTAAAAATTAAAATGTGTTACTTTCATTGTTTGAAAACATCACCTCACAAACTTCCACATGCAGAGGTTTTAGGTAAAGGTGATATTTGTAATATGTGGACGTTAAACACTTTCTCAGTATTACAGTTTAATTAGAAAAGTGAACTATAATTGGTAGCGTAAACCCTTTGACTCTATGGTGTTATTTCCTTTACAAAAATTAACCATGTTTTTTTTTGTGGTAAAAGTGTAGTAACCATGTTTTTTTCATGTGTATTGATTACTATCAGCAAGACCATGGTTTTACTACACTAACCATGGTTTAATTTGGTTTTATGGTTGTCAAAACCATGGTTATTTTGTGGTTACCATGGTTTTACTACAGTAACAATGTTTTTTTATCTGTAGTAGAACAGTGGTTAATTTTCGTAAGGGTAAAACATTTATCTGTTTGTTTGAACAGGATTATTTGTTTTCAAAAGAAGGTGAATTATTGACATTGCGTGACTTACACTAAACATATAAACTATTTTAATATCTGACCTTTCAGACAAGATTTTTCATGCTTTCCATCAACCAGTGGATTCAGGTGTGCCTATAATGCCTTATCACCTCCCAGAGAAGACTCTTGTAGACACAACCCGTCCTGTACTGTATGAGCCTCAGGTGTTTTCAGTAAAGATCCATCACTGCCCCCTACAGATGAGATCTGTCTCAGAAAAATAAACACATGTAAGATAAATAAAAAGCTCCTATTCAAACAGTCATTTAAAACATGTTGTCAATATTTACAGAGTATAAATAATGTATTCAGTTAAAGCTTTGGCAGGTGTTGTAATAGAAGCATACTGCTCACTGCATACTTCTTACAAACAGAAGGTTAACACCGTATGCAGTGTATAATGCAAATCAAATAGCAGCAGGTTTAAAAGTTTTAGTTTAGTGTTTTGAGGCTTGTATAAATCAATTAAACATCAATATTCAAGAGCTCAGTTATCAGAAATATACTGTCATAAGACACGAGGTTAATGTCACAGATAAAACACAAACATACAGTAAAACCACCTGCACACAATCAACTTACTGCAGGAATCATATGAGCAGTACAGAATTACATCAACACCACTACACACGGCATTATGGGATTGATGTCTGTTAAAAATCACAAATCTGATCCATGACAAATCCTTAAACACAAGAACACATATGTGAGGAAATAAACACAAGAAATAACTGCAATAGCTACGCAAAAATGACTATCTAAGTGTTACATTTGTGTGAAATGTCCCCTTAATTCTGGTTGCCTGCAAACCCCAACCCATCATCCTATAACTACAACAGGTTCATGCTGAATAACTAAACTAGTAAAGTCTGAAAAGAACATTAAACATCTTAGCATGAGCATCTGCTGCCATCTGGAGACCAAAGATCAGACAGCATCTTTTCAGTGTTATGAATACACTCTTACTACCAACAACTCAGGTAAAGATTCAATCTCAGTAGAGATTCACATGAAAGATATACGCTGTTGGTTTACTGACATTATCAATCGTGTTCACACTTGGTAGATTTGGTTTGATGGAAACGAGCTCTGTCTGGGGTGATTGCTCAAGACACTCTCTGGTGCGGTTCAACTGAAACATGAATGCACCACGGACCAAAGACACAGCTTAACAAACCAAAAACAAGAAGTGATAACAAGATGCAATATAACAGAGGAATTACTGGTGCTGCTTTGACTCTTTTAAAACATTTTAGAAACCCTAATGGGTAAAATGACTACCATATGTACACGTGAACACGTTTAGCTGCTCCTGCAGGCTGAAGTCATGAGAACAGGCCGCCACCTACTGTTTCACGTTTAGATCATCAGTACTCGGGGTATCAGCTAACCCTTAGTGCAGTGGTTTACCACCTTGGAAACGTTTCAGCTACAGCTATGCACAGTTCAAAAACAAGGCTGTTTCATTCCTAATAAGAATCTTTATTAAGGTAACCAACAATTACAGAGTTTGAACATTAACACTGTACTGTGCTTACATACAAGTAAATAAAAAAACTTAATGATTCAATAAAAATTTGCCCAAAAGTTAAATAACAACTGTAATGTTCTTAAAAAGCTGTATATTTCCGATGAATCACACCCTTCTTGTTCATTTTAAAAAATTAAGAATATAATAATATTTCTGTGAAATATTTTTTTTATAATTTACTTTATGCCACAAAGTAAGCCATCAGACAGGGAAATACATCAGTGGGGTACATTTTGAAAGTAAAAATAAGATTTATGAGGAATTTAATGTTCTTGTAAAACAATGTTGTGTTGTTCAACTCTTTGGTTGCATATATGAACGGTGAAAGAAGTGCACAAAAGAATTATAAAATAATTTAATACAGATTTATTATTGATTACTAAACTCCACAGCAGCCCTTGAACCTGAATACAGGTTTACAGACGTTAAGGATCTTTAGCCTCCTTGTTAAAGTGCCCGACTTCCATGCCGAGTTAAACCGGCTACATTAGCACACAGCATTGTTTTGGATTGTGTGCTAAATCCATCACAAAACACATTAAAGCTGACCAATCAGGTTGTGCCCTTATTATTATGCATTTAGGGTTAGGATCTGCTGTTTGAAATGCCATGAACGCTAAGCAAATCAGGAAAGATTTTTTGGTTCAGCACAAAAGAACCAAGAAACAAACTATAAGTGTGATCATGACCTATGAAAGGCCAAATTTGATTCTCCATTATTTTATAACTTATGTTTTAGTTTGAAGGAGGTTAAATATTGTTTTTCTGCTAGCAGTTCAAGTCATTTCATGATGCTTTTTTCAATTAGACTGAACCCACTAAAGTCAACAACTATATAATCTACTAATAATTTTTTTCTCACTTAAGTGGCTTTGGATAAAAGCGTCTGCTAAATGTGAATTTATCACCTCTTCAAACATCAGTTCACGCTGCAGGTGATCCAGATTAACATAACATAAATAAACTAAAAACAAACTTAACACTGTATGTATACTGTACTTACACCTGAAGGTGTGGATGCTGTATTCACATTTAAGATGCTTTATCTTTTGTAATAGTGATGATGGTGAATCAGAAAGATCCAGCTCATGACTGATAATTTGATATTAACATGGGGTGGGCCACTGATGTCTCTTTATCTCATGTGTGTTAAAAGATCAATTTAAACATACTTTTTAAAAGCACTGTTCATCTGTTTGTAATATGTAAAGCAAATGTGTTTGTTTTTTCAACTTTATTTATGCTAGAAGAACATTTTATTATTTTAAAATGTCAAGCAGAAGGTTGAGAAGCTCTTCAGAAGAGTATCCTAGAGACAGATAACTTAAGGATTTTGCCTTTTATCATTCCCATGCTGGTCCATATGGTTTGGTGCTGGTTTAGCTGGTGGTCACATCGTGTACAGCATGGTGGTCTTGCTGGTATGCTGGTTTTCCAGCAGGGATGAATTTAAATAAAAATATCTAGACATAATGTTTCAAATGCCTTATGATTATTTGCCAGTTAAACAAACATTCAATGTAAATTTGAGCAATAGACGCATTTCCGCATGTTTATTCCCTTATTAAAATGTTTCCAAGCAAATGTCTACTTTTACCAGCCTTCTCATGCGTAAACCCACGCGCGCACGTACAAATGCACATGCGCGTTCGCGCGCCCACACACCGTATGAGAAAATGGCCAAGAGAAAGTGTTTGGGGATTTGGGAACGCCGCTTACATAAGTGAGTTAAATCTCTCCAAACTTGTTTTATTGGAGCACCATGGATTTCCTCGAGCTGTATTGAATTAACATTATTTAAAATAATTTAAATTAAGTGCACGTGTTACTTTGCGTTAATCTATCGCACCTGCTAACACAGAAGGTCCCGCCTTCTGCTCGTCAATGGCCGAGTATTGTCCTATAGCGTTTAAACAGAGTCGAAATAATGTGTTCTGATTGGCTCGTCCACATGCCAGTTTATTTAGCGCCGCGGTTTCCCGCCAACGCCCCCTTAATGTGTAAACATCATTGCACACCATTAGTTTATAAGCGCAAATAAGGTAAGAACAATGTTTTATAAAAGTCGTCATTTAAAGTGTTTCATCGGGTATAAGTGTGTGTTTAGGCGCTTTGTAGTTCGTGTTTAAGAAGACGCAAATTTAAACACTAACGTTACTTAGAAAATACCGTTAATGAGAAATGACGCAACGTTTTTACATTTTGGCTTTAAGTTACGGAGTAACCTTAACTTATGTTTACTTCTGAAATGTTGCAGTTTGGTAGACTTATTTAATATACGGATTCATAAGCGTTAATCTGATTTAATTGTCTGTAATGGAGTTTGAGTGTATTAGTGTAAATTAAGCGTTTTGAGATTACCGAGTTAACACACACACACGTGTTTAATTCACCAGTTTGCACTGTTTAAAGTGTTTTATAAGTTGTATTGGATTTTATCTGCATTGACTGGTTTCCCGTTGATGTGAGTTTAGATGTTTCGCCTGTGTTTGGAAAGATGCCGCGTGTCCGTGATCTTTTTAAATCGATTACACGAGGTTCTAGATCATACACATTTATCCTTAAGCGTGATTAATGTATGCGCGTTTGCAGCGAGTCAGACACCGTAAACGCGTGTGATTGACACTTTGTGTTTTAGTTTTCACCTTTACACACGACCACAAATTACTCTGTTGCGCGTGCATGTATGAAGGACGTCATGAGAAATATTTCTGCACCACGAGTTTTTTTTTCTGCACCACGAGGTTATCTAGCGATGGGTCGTTCATGAATCTTTAGTAGAACTCGGGAGTAACGAATCTTATCGAAGAGTGTTTCGTTAATTTTGTGTTGACTGCGCATGTGCAACATCTATTGGTTCTGTGCCAGAAAGAGAATTGATTAGTTCACCTGTCGAGTCTTCGGGTTCCTCCGTGTCGTTCATTCGTTTCACACGTGACAACCCAACGGACTTTCATATGTTGTCTGTACCAGAAAGAGAATTGATTAGTTTAACTCTAGTCTTCAGTTTTTTTATTTTATTGAAAAACATAAAGAATATACATAAATTCAGGGAAATAAAAGACAGATACAGATAGAGTTTAACTTGCAGACAATTGAGTACTCTAGTCTTCAGGTCCTACGAGTCGTTCCTTCATTTGTGACGTAACCACGCTTCCCGGTTCAGTATATTTTACAGACCATTTATTATCTTGAAATTATCAGAAGATGCAGCGCAAAAGACAAAGTACAATAAACTTTCTGAAAAATAAAAGTTGTATTCTGCTATTGTTTCTGTCAGTCTCTCTCAATTCGTATGATGTCATGATATACAGTATAAACCACAATTATGTGTATAGTTTGTTTACATCATTGCTTTATCTTGTTTAATAACTGTACCTTGAATTCATATTAATAATGTAATTATTTTTTATAAGGTTTGCAGTTATTAACTAATTTCTGTATGCAGTGACAATTCGTGATAAAAGACAGAACGTCTGTGACCCAAAGACTCCAGATGAACGAATCAAATCTATATCCGCTATGGCCTGCATAGCCTTATATTGGAAAGATCGAATGACTCGAGTCAAACCCGAAACCTCGAAACATGAACTAATCAATTCTATTTCCGGACGGCATATACAGCCTGTAGGGGGCTGTCATTCGACAGAAGCACAATGTTTTGTACACGAGGACTGACTAAGGGCCTCATCACACCAAACTAGGGCTGTGCGATTTAGGGAAAATATCTAATCGCGCTTTTTCTGCCAGTAATTGCGATTCGATTTGCGATTACATTTTGTAGCAGATGCAATGTGCATCTGCCTCTTTAGATGGTTAGATCTTACTGATCCTGCTTATGGGTCTGCTGATTTAACTGTATTTGTTTTTTTTTTTTTTTTTTTTTTTTTTTTTTTTTAAGGAAACAAAAACAAAGAAATTAAGAATATAATTAACACTTCTTATTGTATGAAATGTAAAATGGTCTTTAGCTTGGCCTAACACTGTAACAGTATTTAAATAAGTGGGTTCATTATAGCTGCAACTTTAACAACAAGTTAAAATATTTAAATGGGTGACTGAGTTTTACTGGAAAGATTTGAATGCATGTTTGTTTTTTTGTAAACAAAGAACTTTAATACTCAACTTCATAACTATCAAAATATTAAATAGCTACATTTGGGATTTTTAAAATGAATATAAAATCCAAATGCGTTCGATGTCATGTCATTTCATTCAAGTGACATTAGCAACCCAGTTAAATGGTATTTTAGTTTGTTTTAAATAAGGAGCCAGTAGGGCTGGGATAAACTATTATTTTTTAAATGATTAATCTAGTGATTCTTTTTTCGATGCATCGATTAATCTAACGATTCATTTTATCAGTCCGATTCAACTTCGATTCTCGATTATCTCCCCATTAATTAACTAATAGCAATTTATACATGTTGATTTACATATCTGAATGTTACCATTAGGCTTGTTGCGATAGTTGGTGAAACGGTGATTACCGGTGCTTCAGCCTCTCACCGGTTAGATCACTTGCCCACCGCGACACCGTCTTTCACCATCGTTTTGATATTTTCTTGTAATTAAATATTTTAGTTTCGTTAGAGAGAGCAAACACTTACAACTGTATGTGTCTGCTGTCTGAATCCAGCGGAGCTGAACGCGCGTCATCACAGAGCAGCGGCTGCGGGTGTCAGATTTCATTAATTCCTGTCAGACTGCAGCAAGCAGACGATGGCAGAAGCCGCGTGCTTACTCGTTTTTGTTATAAGTTGCATATATGATGTTTAATGTAGGCGAGATCGTTTTGTTGTTGTGTTTTTCATTAAGAATAATAATAAACCCATCATTCAAGCAGCGCTTTATGGAGGAATAGCTGGTTGCTCTGCTTGGGACTGGCGGGTTTCTGTCAGAAGTACCTGCGCACATTGACTCAAGCACTTAAACCAGCTGTTGCACTCGCATTTGCATGCAAATTCATACGCGATTTAACGCAGCGTACGCAAGCCAACCTGGATTTAAACAACAGTTGCATCTAATTCAAAAGTGAAAGTAAAATGCGCACTTCTGTCCATTTATAAGCCCTTCCCACCCGGTGAACCCGGTAACACCGGGTTTGTCACGCGCTGATTAACCGATGGGAAAATTCTGTCACCGCAACAACCCTAGTTACCATTTCAATATATGTTGATTGCTCTTGAAATTTCAAAATAAAAAAGACTATACAAGTGCAAAATAATGCATTCTTAGTCAGAGGTAGCATTTAATAAAGCGTTTGCAGCTCATACTGTGCAGTTTAGTAACAGTATAAAAATCTCAAGTTCAAATTACTTTATTTTACATGCATTTATGAGCAAAACCTCTTCAATGTGCCTTTTGATGGTCAGTGTAATTTTTATAACTTGATTTGTTTAATCCATATTGTTTTCATGCTGTTCTAGTCCATGTAATAGGTAGGGGTGGGACGGTTGTCATGACCACCGCACCACCGCGGTGGTGCAATGTCACCGCAGTGGTGAAGTGCCACCGGCGGTTGTGTGACGTCACATATCAGGTGAATGATTAAACAAAATAATAAGTAAAAATTGCAGTTTTTTTACACGTGAAATAATAATAACAAAAGTTGTACAGTAATTTAAAGCCTAAGATACAAATGTATAACATTGTTTTATGTTAATACACAAATCTCCGCTACATTACCATGGATGGCGTTTCCACTAAACTGGTGGATTTTAGCATAACTCAGCACGTTGGAGTTTAGCCATGTCACTGTGTTGTGCGTCTGCTTTAGTTTCTTTTGGTCTCCAGTGACAGTGATACATACATGACGTTTGTCTTTTGTTGTGAAATAAAAATCTTACCAGGTTAAAGTCGCGCGCATCAGGAAGCGCATTTAGTGAAACTTTATTTTCTTTCACCATTTAAACCACCCTAACCCCCCCATGGACCCCACCACCGCAACACCGGCGGTTGTTGTTGATGGTTCCACCGCGGTGGTAAAAATTTGCCACTGTCACAGCGCTAGTAATAGGGCTGTCAAATTTTAATTCGAATTTCGAATATTCGTCGAATGTAAAAAAAAATATGCATATTCGAACGTAAAAGTTTGCATTCGAATTTTACCTGTGTCAGGAAGCTCACGCAACGTTATGATGACGTAACTGACGCGGATTGTTATACAGAGCGTTAGCGGCTCAGCCAACTATGCGGAGCAAGCCAGCGTTATTCATTTGAAAAATAGCAAGAAAAGACAGTGGGGATTACGAGTCGGACAGAATACATATTAAAAGGGCTGTGTGATGCTGCTTTGGTTTTTGGAGCATCAACTGGAATTCAACCGCAAAGTGAAACTAGCTGAGATGACAGAATTAGTGTCGTCTGCTTCTAAATGCAGTTTTAAAGTTTAAAATAACTTTAACTGATCAACACGAATACAAAGTGCCATAATACAGCTACTTGTTTAGCAACATTAAAACCATATGTGCATCTACAGAGTCCACACCGCATATGAGAGAGTTGCAATGTAACGCCGCGGTGGCTTTATTTTTATAACTGACTGGAAACTTGACTTTCACCTGGACATTTGATATGCAAGTTTTTCATCAACATTATCTGCGTGAAATATAAACATGATGATCATCTGCCAACTCGACTGTTTCAGCATGTACTCTATGTTAATAACGGAGAGTCTGCTTTATTAACGGCTTCACTCTGCGCGCAAGTTAAACATTTCTGTTCTGTACTTTATTACTCGCTTATATTTCTACATATTTTCAACCAAGGAACACACAAAATATAATATAAGTTGTTGTGAATAGCGTTTAAGCTTGACAAAATTTAAATGACTGATGATCTTTCCCACTTATTTTGGCTTAAATAAAGATTCATTAGTTTTCATACTTTATTAGAAACACGTACATTTATCTACTTATATATTATATAAAATGCCCTATATTAATATGCATTGTCTATGTATGGCATTCGTTTTGTACATTTACAGGTGCACAAATATACTGGTTAATTTTGATTTCATTAAGACACCGTTGTGTTCTGTATTGACTGAGGCTCTGTATTTTTTTTTTTTTAAATTTAATTAATGTACGGTACATAAAATAATTTGTAAATGTATACATGGATAGTTTCTTGACTATGTTTGTGTTAATAGCCTACACACTCTGGCTGTTGAGGCATTTTGCACTTCCAGATATCTATGTGCACTTTTGTTCCTTTGCATATGAATTTAAGAAATTATCTTTAATTTATTAGTGTTTATAACATTCGTTTTAACAAAAAATATGCTGTGCATGATTTGTTTATATTATTGGGGCTTTGTGCTGCGCCCTCTTGTGGGCTTTTAGGAGTATTTTCTCCAAGATAAAGTAGCTCTTTATAATTCGAATATAATTCGAATTTTATTATTTTTCAAGGACGAATTTCGAATGTACTTGTTCAGCCATTTTGACAGCCCTACCATGTAATGACAGATATAAACACAATTTGACTTAAGAAGCACATACATTATTAAATCTCTTTCCCTTAAGTTTATTAAGATAGATGAGGACTCATTTACTGCTGTACAGAGAGTGAATGAAAGCCCAGTCTTCTGGCAACAGTGTGTTTTTACATATTTCATTGCTTTTTGTTAAATTGCTCAAAGTCATGACTGTTTAAAACACACTTTGCATCACATTCATGATTTTATGGTAAAATGACACTCTTTCGCGTCAATCCACGAGCATTTAAACCATAAACAAAGCATTGTCACTTTAATTGAGCGTGAGCAGCACAACATAACCGACGCAGAAACGATTGCAGCACTGCAGAGACAGGCGTGAGTATTTAATAAGCATAGAGAGACAGGCTGCGCGTGTGCGTCAAGTTTAAACACCATGTCTGTTGTGGAAGACGCGCGCAAAGTCTTGCAATTCGGAGGCAGGCGCGAGTTTTTAACAAGCATTGAGAGACACAGGCTGCCCGCATGCTTTAAATCAATGTTTCTCAAACTTTTTCAGCACAAGGACCACTTTATCTTCCAATTTTTTTCTGAGGACCACCTAACAGAATCCCACTCTAACACGCCCCCCAAAAAACAACAAAATAGGAAGGATAAGCTCAATTTAAGTTTAATATGCAACTGTTTCAAGTCAAAAACTAATGCAATGCTATGTTCAGAAATTATTATATGAATTTTATTTCATTTGAAAAAGTAAATGTGAAATGATTTGCAGCTTAATATGAACAACAAACTGCACATGTGAAAAAAACTGCAATTAAACATACTTGACAGCCTAGGTCCCACTTAATGTCATTCCAAAGAGCCATTAGTTTAAAACTGAGGTGGTGGGTATATGAAGTCTATGGTTGTAACTTTGTATCTATAACTATTGCCCTTAAATGTCCAAAATCACTGAAATTACAGGGATTCTACACATGAAACAAAAATGAGTACATTACAAAACTAATAGATCTGTGGATTTTAGCTGCTTTCAGTTGACGCTTCAGTTGATCTTTTATTTTGACTCCTCTTTGGTTTAGCCACCGATCCATTTTTGCGTTATTAAAACAGAATGGCAAGAACTGATATCACAGTTTCGAAAGTGCATTAAAAATCTACTCAAATAAGTGACGATTGTATAAACACTTGCCTAGTTTAGGTCATCTTTTGGCGGACCACTGGGGGGATTTGGCGGACCACACTTTAAGAATTACTGCTTTAAATTGAAACCCCTCGTCAGTTTAGGAGAAGCGCTGTTTTGGTTGACGTGCCTCTCACAGAGAAAGCACAGCCATACTTGTGCTCGCTCATTGGTTAGACTGTCACAAAGCCTCTCTGCATATTTCTCAAATCGCATCATATCGCATCCTTTCGCGATTTTGCTAATCGCAACGTTGCACATCGCGATTGCGGTTCGATTTCGATTAATCACCCAGCCCTATTTTAAAAGCTTGGAAATGCCAGGCGCGACACGTAGGGCTGTGACGGTGACAGTTTTTTTACCACCGCGATTGTAATGCACAAATTCACAGCAGTGGTGCGCTGGTTTTAGATTGTGTGTGTATGGACACTAAAAAGCTGCTGTGTGACCGGATGTACAGCTAACAAGCCAAAAATCCCAGAAATAGGTTTTTATAAGATGTCGATCCCCCCAAAAATTACCAATTAAAAGTCTTGTTCTGATTAACTTAATTTTCATGTCTCATCTCATGGATTAAGTGTCTCATCACACCCCTACCTCTAATAGATATCAACTGATCAAGTAAAAAAGTGTCGTGTGTGTAGTCGTTGTCACTGCGAATGACTTTGTGGTTTTGTTTGCAGACGTCCTCAGCGGTCATGGCAGTCAGACTGTGTGATGTGGCTTCTCTTCTGAGAAGTGGATCATGGGCTGCTGAGCCGTGGACTGGGGTTTGTGACTATTTTTTCTTGTACTTTTATCACTGGGTGCTTTTCAATACAGGGCTCACAAAATCGCTAGGCTGACGTCCCGGGGCTATTGTGCCACCTTGTCTGGCTACCAAAATGTATTTCTGCCCTGCCCGTCAGGCTGTCTTGGGGAGGAAATATCCTCCGATTCACTGTTTTACATTTCCTTTAGTGTGTATTAGTACATGTTAATGATATTTATACTACGGGTCCATTGAAAGCTTGAATCTGATTGGCTGATGAACGTTCTGAGGTATGCAATTATTTTCTGTGAAACGCACAGTGAACGTTGTACCAGGCAGCTCTCTTGACCGCATTACAGTTCCATATTACTTTGCAGAGTTAACTGTAATAACAGACTAACAAAAACAACATGACAGAGGATTTTCTGAGGAAATGACAGCGCTGTTTAGAGACGCACAGAGGTAGCCTTGTTCACACAATCTCTCTCGCTCTCTCTTTCTGTGTGTCTCTGTCGCCCTCGCTCTCTTTCTAATAACTTCATTAATAACTGCATTAGAATGCTATCAATGGCTCAAGCCTCCTTTGCCAGCTTTAAAATGATGTTTTGGAACACGCAAAAGAGCTAGAATAGGATATTTATATGTAGGTTATTTTGTAAACTAACTTAAAGTGCTGTGCATTTTAATGTTTACATACTGATTTTTATTATTTGGGATTTTAAAAACAAGTAGAATATATGTTGAATGCATAATGTTATTTCTCCAAAAACAAATCAACAGAATTTCAACGTAAGGTAAGCAAACCAATTAGGGAGAAGATTGTACATTTATTTTAAATGATGTGAACAACGTTGATTCAACATGATTTTAGCATACATGCCTGGTGAGCGCGTGCAGCAGGTGACGCAAATTATGGGTCCTCCAAGGGTAAGACCGTCTCATTTCAGTTCTCTTCATGGACTTCTGAGGCTGCCACCTTGAAAGACCGAGTGCTCACCTTTTAAGGTCGCATGCTTAGAAAGTCGCAGCCCTTGAATTGGGAGACAGTTTCTGTCTGCACATCGTAATGCACTTTTGAAAGATGCTTTGACAGATTGCTTGTGTTTCCGCCCTTACATGCAAACATCTTGGGCCTCATTTATAAACGGTGCGTAGAAAATGTTCTATATTTGTACCTACGAATGAAATTTAGAATGTGCCTTAGTACAAAAAAATCGGGATTTATCAAACGTGCGCACGTGGTTCGTACGCACATCAGTAAGTAATCCTTGATGATAAATCCCACTTGTTCTTAAGCATCATGCTCGTGCACGTTCATGGTCATTTGCATTCCGAAACGCCTCCAATAAACCATATATGGTGACAACACCTCCCGTTATAAGTCACGTGGTTGTGCTTTTTCCCTCATCGCAATAATGGCAAAGAGAGCGAAAAAGAGAAAGTTTACAGACACAGAAATTAAGTTACTGGTGGATGATGTTAATAACACATCTGTTTGGTTCACTTAGTGCGGAAGGAATGACTAACAAAAGAAAATCTGCATGGGAACATACCAGTGAGTTTAATTCCGTTGGGTATGAGAACACTTCTAGAAATAAAAAAGTGGTTTGACATTAAATTATCAGCCAAAAAAAAAACGCGTCACAGCACACCGACATGAAATCTGTAGGAGGACAGACAATGACAGAACTTTCCTTGGACAGCCGCATAACCAGCATCATCGGCGTCATCTCTGAAAACGCGCTCCCGTCGGAATGGATGATTTGCTTCCAATAATGCAAGATAAGCCACTGTGTCAAGCATTTGGCGGAGCTTTCTTATATAGGGTTAGACACTTATTTCATTAATTAACTTCAACACTGATTTGCAGTTACTTTATTAACAGTAATCATTTTTAACACCTGGGGGTGGATAATAAATAGACAAAGTGTTCTTTTAACGCTGGGGATGGACGGTCCTGTGTAGTATCGCTATTCTACCACTAGATGCTCTGCGTACGCATACTCCGAGGTGTGCGTATATTTACACACATTTCTACGTATAAGTACAATTTGATAAATTCCACACTTTGCGTAAAACTGTTTTTACGCACACTTCTGTTCGTACGCATGCTTGATAAATGAGGCCCCTTGTGTTGTCTGCATCAAATCTAGTAAAGTATAGCCACACTTTTGAACATTTTGCTCTATCCACCATCGTCACTCTTTGTATTAATCGGGAGTTTTCGTGCTGTTTTATGCTTGTGCTTGCGCCGCCCTCGTCGTTGTGTGATCTCGCAGATCTCACAGACAATCGTCTTTATATTATCATCACAAATTAGAAATGTTTGGTGAGATAAAATGTGCACGAAAACATTATTAGATAAGAATACATACTAGTACATTTATTTTTCTTTTTTCTCCAGGACTGAAAGCACAACAGATAGCAACAGATCTTAATGATACTACGGTCTTTCATAATTTAGCACCGGGGACAGTTTAATACCAGGTTTGGGTACCCATCCCTACTCCAGACTAGGGATGCAGCGATTATAGATTTTGATGGTACGGTTATAGTCTGATAAAAAATCACGGTTGTACGGTTATTATGGACTCATTTATTTTACAACATTAATGTAAAAAATCACATGGATAAATTTTTGAACAATTGCTAAATTCTTTTGTATTTTCAGTTTGTGTATTTTTTGTCCAATTCTTGGACAAATTATAATAATAATAACCTAGCAGGCTTTGACTTAAACAGTATAGGTGCATTTTGAAACCTGTAGGCCAGGGGTTCTCAAAGTTTACATTCAAAGGTCCAAATCTGAATTCTCATCATTTTCATAGGTCCGGAAAAACTTTATGTAAATCATTTGTTTATATAACAAATTAACACAAATAGTTTGGGAAAAATTGTTTTTTGCATTTAAAGTTAATTTATTTTTAAACAAACACAAAAAATATGCCAAAAGTAACCAGGTGCAAAATACAGGGCAACCTAATAAGAGAAAGGGCACAGTTTGTTCTCCTTCAGATGCATAAACCATGGCAAAAAAGTGTGGATGGTATGCAGAGACACTGACCAAAATTAGGGGTGCACCTATAAATTGGCTGATGGTGCTTGCTTTGCTTCTCAATGAATTACGGTGAACTGCCGCTACATCCAAAAGCCAGGGGGCGCTCTCGGGCAGAAACTTAATATGCGCTGCAGACGAGGAACTAGACACACGCAGCTCCAGGAAATGTATTAAGGATATATTTATATTGCTGTTCTTCAAACCTTTTCAGGTATTTTATGATAATAAAGAATATGTATAAAGATTATGTATGCCGAGTGTTGCTTTTTCAAATGTATGTTTTAAACAACTCTTGATAAGGACTTACTGCTCAAAAGCCGTAGTACATGAATTAGCTGTGCATAATATCTGGGTGTGATGGCTACAGCGTTAGGACATTTTTGAATAACTTGTTTTATTTTCGGACCAGAAATACTCTTAAATCTAAAAAGAAAAAAAAGCTAAACGAATGGTTAACAAGTTTAATATGCATTTGTAAAGTATCAAATGCACACATTTAATCAATCACAAATTAATGCACTTGTAATATGAAGTGAACGCGGATCCGGACCAGAGTCCGGACTTTGAGAACCCCTGCAGGCTATTCATTTTAATGATCTTTGGAATAAATGTAATTTTATATTTGGACTGAATAAATGTTTTTATTTTGATTTGTTTGAAGTATTAGTAAAATGATAAGAGCCTCTCAAAACGAATAACACAGGGTCATCCTGGACTGGGTACTGCGAGTCATTTTGGACTGGCAGCATTAACGTGTTAACTCATGCTATTAATTCATAAATCATAAACGCGTTAAAATAATTCAACGTTATTAAATGCAGTCAGACCACCAGGAGCCCCGCCCGGATTTGATCCCTGAGGAGGAGGTTTTTAATGCTGCACAGACTGATTGGAGTGTGGCTCTTTCACGCACCTGTGCAGGCACGCACGCACACAAACACACACACACACACACCGATGCACGAACAACCAAGAGACGTGTCACGCGCACATATTCTTTTGAACGCGGAGCTTTGTCATACAGTGCGCTAACGAGCATGCCGCACGCGCCTCTTGGTGGTTAGTGGATCTGGTTTGTGTGTGCGTGCGTGAAACAAAAACACACGGTGTAGCGGAGGCTTTACGGTTACTTAACCGTGACATTTAAAAAACATAGAATAAAGAATCGGGATAATCCTTGGTTTTCTCAAGAACTTGCCCAGTTAATTCAATTAAGAAATAAACAGTGGTCCCTCGCGAGGAGGACCAGCAGTAATGCAGATTGGCAACGTTTTAGAGCTTTGAGAAATAAATGTACATCAGCTATTCGGGCCTCTAAATCAAACTATTATCTTAATGCAACTACTGAAAATTTCAATAATCCTTCTAAATTCTGGAAAACAATTAAAGTATTGCAGAACAAAAAGGTTTCAGACTTTCCCCAAAAACTGATTATTGGAAATATGACTATCTCAGATAAAAGTGACATTTTAAATGCTTTTAATGCACACTTTGAGAAGGCAGGTCATCTATTTGATCAGCAGTCTTCAACGACTTCAATAGATGCCTCAACAGATTTTTTGCCACTAAGTTCATCTTCTATCTCTGATTTGTCCTTTGTTTTCAAAGCCTTACAAGTTCAAGATGTTATAAATTCACTAAAATCTATAGACCCTAAAAAGGCGCCTGGACCCGATGGGTTGGATCCCTTTTTGCTAAAGGTGGCTGCACCGGTTATAGCTGAGTCTATTACTTATATTTTTAACATGCATGGATTAAAGTTTTCCGTCGCTAGACGGATTTCCGTCAATTGAAAAATGATTAAATTCACTTTTCATTAAGACGAGTCGTGTATTCACCTTTTTAAGTGGGATGTGATCAAAGCCTGGAGTGGAGCCAAATCACGTTCCTCTCTCCACTGTAAGC
The DNA here is from genome assembly GCF_030506205.2 of Paramisgurnus dabryanus. Taxonomy (NCBI): domain Eukaryota; kingdom Metazoa; phylum Chordata; class Actinopteri; order Cypriniformes; family Cobitidae; genus Paramisgurnus; species Paramisgurnus dabryanus. The sequence goes on along the minus strand of NC_133338.1, from coordinate 200,357 downwards.
GTTCTGTAACCACCACGCACCGGATCCACTCCGGGTTTTTTGTCTGTATCACGTTAAGCTGAGGTAAAACTTTATTTTAGCTAGCATGGACAAACTTATAATGCAGGAAGGCTCCGATGTTTTGGAGATCGATAAAGGTGTAAAAGACCTGGAGATTGACTTAGCGAAATGATGAAGATTGGCAAGGCTTTCAGTTCGTGGGCTAAGAAAACCAAAAAGCCAGGTAACTTGCGTGTCTTTGCACCGTATGACTAGGGGTGCTGTATTTTGGGGGTAAATGATTTCCCCCGTACGTGATCACCCGCGTCCCGTTTTTGACTGCTGATCTAACCAGTGGCTGATACAACGGGTTTGTTAAACTCGTGGATAAACTTCATGTGGCGCCACAAGAACCAGGAGGCAGATGACATCCAAATCCCGTGAGAGCGATTCGAGGAATCATAAGAGGAGACTGCTTCTGCTCTCGCGGGACTTTGATGTCAACCACATGTCGGTTCTTGCAGTTGCATTTGCGTGTGGTCACAAAAACGTAACATTTGTACACATATTTAAGCACCACAGTTTAAAAACAAGTGATTTAAGCCATTCAAAGTCAAACAACAGTGCAAAATGCGGCCGCTGTTTCTGTGTCAGATGGGCACGCCCAGGAGAAAGTAAACAGCAGAAACATTGCGCACAAAATAGCACATCAGCGCTGCCTCTATTGTAACATAATAATTTGTTGATAAAGGTACAGTCATTCATTTTACGTCTTTCACTATGGTTACAGACTGTGCTTATTGTACACGAGTTTGACTCGAGTTACTCGTTTAGGATTTATATTCATACATAACGTTACTGTATAAGAGCTGTGACTGTAAGCTGTTTTGTGAACAGAACAGACCCTGGATTATTTGTTTGTGTACTGAATAATATGATATGAAAAAGTTGTATTTGTTTACATTAGTAAATGCATTATATAACATGAACAAACAATGAAAATATAGAGTATATAAGCATTCTTGTTTATGTCATCATTACAGTAATTGACGGTAGTTCATGGTGCATTCACTAATGTTAACAGTTTCAACTTTGATTAAAAAAAAATATTAGTAAATGCTCAAATTAATACATTTACAATTAATTAATTAATAATTAATAAAAGATTCATTAAAGGTGGTGATATTCATGTTTTCTTTTTATATAGTGAGTTATTTAGCTGTTTCGCCTTAATCTGAAATTCCCTGTAAACTACAGCTACCTATATACTACAGGAGACTTTAATATGGAATTAATGGCAAAAAAATCTCCCCTTAAAATGTTATTGGTCTCGCCTACATAAAGTGTAAGTTAAAGGAATATGACTTGGCCTGAAAAAAATTTCAGTCAGAAGAATTTTTTTCACTTTAATCCCTGAACATGTCATTAAGTTCTTATCAGTTTCCAGCTATATGGAAGCAAGCCTACATTACACCCCTTTTCAAAGCCGGCGACCGATTTGACATGAATAATTTTAGACCCATCTCTAATCTTCCAGTTCTTTCTAAAATATTTTAATCATTAGTTGCTACCCAACTTAAATCATATCTCCACTCGCATAATATTTTAAATGATATGCAATCCGGGTTCCGGTCGGGGCACAGTACAACATCCGCCACTTTAAAAGTTATGGATGACATCAAAGAGGCGTTGGACAGTAAACTCAGTTGTGTTTCTCTGTTCATAGACCTAACAAAGGCGTTTGATACTGTGGACCATTCATTATTGGTTAATACCCTGCTGAGAGCTGGTATTGGATGTAACGCAGTCAAGTGGTTTCATAGCTACTTGTCCAATCGTTCACAAATGGTCAAATATGGTAACGATATGTCAAACCCAGTATCTATAACTAAGGGTGTTCCACAGGGTTCAGTTTTGGGTCCATTGTTTTTTTTTGTTTATATTAACAATGTTTGTGATAATTTTAATTATTGTAAATATCACCTCTATGCAGATGATACAGTTCTGTATTCTTGTGCTCCCACAGCCCAGTTAGCCATTTCTAACCTGCAGGCAGACTTTAATACCCTGCAATATGCTTTAATAGATTTGAAGCTGATGTTAAATCCGCATAAAACTAAATTAATGGTTTTTCAAACTGGGCGAACAAAGCTATCCCCCTTCCACATCAAGTCACTAGATGGAGTTTGTATCCAATCTGTGGATAATTACAAATACCTGGGATTTTGGATTGATAAAAACCTAAACTTTAAATATCATGTTGATTCTCTTATAAAGAAATTAAAATTCACATTGGGTTTTCTTTATAGATTAAAGTCCTGTTTTTCCTTGGCTTCAAGAAAACGCTTAGTTGCCAGCCTTTTTCTGTCACAGATTGATTATGGGGATACTATTTACAGATTTGCCTCTCTTTCCACCTTGTCCAAATTTGATCCCCTCTATCACTCTGCTCTCAGATATATTACAAATTCTAGTTTTAGGACACATCATTGTTTACTTTATAGTTTGGTAGTATGGTCATCTTTGCATTTGCGCAGGCTTGAGCATTGGTACATTTTAATTTATAAAGTTATTTTAGGAAAACTTCCAAATTACTTATATAGGAAATTTTTATCATTCCGAAGTTGCCACAATCTAAGGTCACATAACTGGTTACAGTTTAGAGTGCCGGCTATCAAATCTGGGGCTGGAAGGTTAAGCCTGTTTTATTATGGCCCCTGGTCATGGAATGACATGCAGACTAAACTTAAGCTGCAGTCCCTTATCTCTTTAGGTGACTTCAAACACAGAATAAAAGAATTGGTCAGTGTTAAGTGTAGGTGCTTTGAGAATTCCACTTGCTCTTAATTTCTTCGTTTCTGTGACCAGTATTGAGTATCTAAATGTTTATGCTGCTGTATTCTTTGTTGTATTTATTAATGATGTTGGTTTTGTTTGTGGATTGTTATTTGTTTATTCTTGCTATCTAACCCTGTCTTGACTAGGTCTCACTTGTAAAAGAGGTTACAACCTCAATGTGACTTTCCTAGTTAAATAAAGGTTATATATTATATATAAAGCGCGGTTAATAGTGAAACCGGTTAATCGCTGCATCCCTACTCCAGACACATCTTTCCGCCAATCTAATGTTAATCTTTGTGTTGTCAGATTTATAAAAGACAGACCAGCCTTTCAGTTTTTTCCTGAAATTCATGAAGGTGTACTGTGGGCAGAGCTAAAAGGGCTTTTTTACACTGGTAAAAGTTAATCCTGGGTTATTCTAAACCCCAGGTTAAAAGAATCCTGGGTTATCTGTTACATGTTTCACACTGTTCATACTTAACCAGGGGTAAGGAGATAACCCTGGGTATTCGTAAGATGTGATTTCACACTGTGCATTCCTTAACCTAGGGTTACGTTTTCATTTGCATATTTCAGCATATCAACAGTTATGATTGAATAAAAAAGTTAACTGACTGAATTAAAATAGCTTGCTGCCGCTTTAAATAAACGCTTGTCTCGCACTTCATCGACAGAACAGATAGCAAAGTAAATCTTTCTTGGCTGTTTAAAGTCTCCTGGGATGTCATTATTACTCAAATCCAGGTGTGTTCTGTAGACAGATGGTGCTATGCGGTACGTGGTCTTCAGTTTTTTGATTGGCACCGCAATGTGGGGTTAACCCAGCAAAAGCTTTGGAGCAGGGTTTCATAACACTCGGTTAATTTCAGAGATAACCCCGCTTACAAGTGTGAAATGCTACTTAACCTAGGGCTAAAAGCGTTATTTTGAAAGAAGATAACCAAGGGTTAAGTGTAGCGTTAAAGGCCCTAAAGACTTAAGAGTATGTATAGCCTTGTGACATCGATGTAAACACAGAGTGATTGAAAGTAAAGGTGTGTCAGTGTTCGGAGTGCCTGTATTTGTTATAAATCCACACCAAAGTTGATTTGATTGATTTTCATTGATTTGATTGATTGATTGATTGATTGATGGATGGATGGATGGATTGATTCTACAGTTTAAAAACCCTTTTGTTGATGCGTGCCTCATATCAGTGTTTCAGTATGAGTTATGTCAAATGCTGTCATGCACTGCCAGATTAAAATCTGCAGATATTCTGAGTGTGGCTTTGATCTACTCAAACAACATTACTACAAACATAAATGGACACAACTGCTATGCTAAAAGTTAAGTTCACACATTAAAGCTAATATTACCATATTAATGATGAATAATGAAGCAGTTGTCATTCACACAATTAGATGAAGACAACATACCTCAGAAAAATCCATTCACATATGAATCACCATTGAGTCTTCTAGCGATAGGCATCAATTTACAAATCTAAAAAATCTCTTTTTAAAAGTTAGTTAATAATAGCGTGATGTTATCTGAACCAAAGGCAGAAGTCACCTGCGGGAGTTGTGTTGAAAGTGTTAATTAATGGTTGATAGAAAGCTTGAATGTCAATCACAATGTATTGATCTCATATCTGTGTTTAGTCAAAGCCCCTGTTTGTTAGAGTTTTTAATGGTGCTTATGGGGACCTTCTGGCCCTCCTCCTCCTATATTTCACTGTCACTTTTCTGTGTTTTTGTGTAGCAGGTGATTGCTGCCATGGAGACGCAGCTGTCCAACGGGCCCAACTGTACCAGCAATGACCCCAACAACGTCTCTAATAACTGCTCGTCACCCACAGAGACGCCCGACAGCACCGAGGACAGTAAAACCAACCTGATCGTCAACTACCTCCCTCAAAACATGACGCAGGAGGAGCTGAAGAGTTTGTTCGGCAGCATCGGAGAAATTGAGTCTTGCAAACTTGTGCGAGACAAAATCACAGGTACGCTCGCTGGAACTAGAGCTTTAAAATACACATGTTGGAGGGTAACTGGATTTTTATTGTGTTGATTTATTAGTCATTTAATCTTTTTTAACTTTTAAACATTAATATCTCATTTAAATGCACATGGAGCTCTTTTTTTTAAAAGTGTGCTTTAATGTTACTCGTATTTTAACTAGGGATGTTCCAAACGATTAGCTGCAGATCGGGATCAGCTGATTATCAAACTCTGTGACTCCATCAGTAATTACTAAATTTGGTCAATCTCAAAAGAGAATAATCCTGTTTTTTTACATATTTCTTCTGTTGTCAGACATAAAACGAGTAGACTATAAAGTAGTGAGTAAACACGACCCAGTCACACCTCGTGTTTAATCCAACCAGGTGTTCCTTTAACTCTGCTGAAATCCTGATATATAAACGAGGTTTATTATCGGCTCACAAAATCACCATACGTTTACATTGAAGCCTTAATGCTGTTGCTTTTCTCATCATGTCTTGTTGTGTTATGAGCTTTTTTATTTTAAATGTGAGTTTTTTTGTATATCGCATAGCCTAATAGCGCAGACAATTCGGTGAAAATTCAGAAATATGACAGCATACACTGTTACTGTTACACAGAGTTACTACAAAACATGTGCGCGGCGCGGGCATATAGGCATTGATAGAGATGGAGAGAATACGCACGCGTGTGTGGGAAACACTAATGCTAACCTTTTGTCCAGTCATGATAAACTCGATCAGCCGTCTCCTCTGTCAGTAACATCCATCACTTTTGATGTTTACGCAAAAAAGAAAGTATACAGAGCAAAGGACTTTGAAAACACAGTCACCTTTTCAGTTATGAGAGAGAGGGGCATGCGCTGCATGCAACATGAGAAATAGCACGTGAAGTGAATTATACGGTGGCCCTGAAGTGCAAACCACAACAAAAAATTACTAAACAACAACAACAACAATTAAAAAACACCACAACAAATTAAAAAACACTGCAGCAAATTAAAAAACAACAACAAATTAAAAAAACACTACAGCAAATTAAAAACAACCACAGCAAATTAAAAAACACTACAACAAAATAAAAAACAAATACAAAATAAAAAACACAACAGCAAGTTAAAAAAACACTACAGCAAATTAAAAAACACTACAACAAATTAAAAACACAACTACAAATTAAAAAACACTACAACAAAATAAAAAACACAACAGCAAGTTAAAAAAACACTACAGCAAATATTATTCAATATTTTTTCAATGTGTGACAGCGTCCTGTATCATAACTAAATCTCTGCTGCTTATAAAAACTCAAAAAGTGTGAAAATCCGGTAAAAATCAGAGGAGTTATGATTATTCCTCATTAGAAATGAATGCAAGGGAGCTCACTGGAGACCCATCCAAGATGGCGGCCACGTGATACGTCAGCTCCAATAGGCAGCTCAGTCTACGAGGTGTCTATGTATATAATGTCTATGCTCTTCCGGTAGGTTAATGTAGTTGTTTCTTTAATTTGTTGTGGTGTTTTTTAATTTGTTGTTGTTTAGTAATTTTTTGTTGTGGTTTGCACTTCAGGGCCACCGTAGAATTAAGCCGAACGGTGTAAATCGCGTCCACGCTATTCTCCGAGATGCACTTGACGGCCTTTTGTGCAGCAAAATTTTTTGGACAACCTTTGGAAGAGCTGACTGACCAGACGAAGGCAGAAGCCGCGTGCTTAATTGTTTTTGTTATAATATACATATGTGACCAGTCACGGAAAGTAGGGACACAAGTCGGATCTGGGGCATTTTGAGTTATTCAGAGATTCTGAAAGTGCAGTTTCTAAGCTTTCTACTGATGTGTAACACACGGAAATCTGATAAGATTTGGAGAAGTTGTGGCCATTTGAATGTAACACATTCAAGAAAGAGAATGCTGAGAAATTTGAGAAATAGGGCTCATTTACATCTCATTTAGCTAAGCCATACCCCCTGTAAAGTCGTTTTGAGATAAAGATGTTCTAGCATCATATGTAGTATTTTATTACAGAAGTCCGAATGAACAACATGCAAAAATAAACAGGACTTTTACCTTTGTGGGGATCGCAAGTCGAATCGTTTCAGATGTGTGAATCATCCAATGATTTTTGTCCACAAATGCGTATAATCCGTGAAATATAGATATATATAGTCTGTTGTTTACATCAGATTTCAGTGTTTCCCACAGGATTTTGAGGAGACTGTGGTGGTGATGACGTCACCTGCTTATTAGCATATATGTGACGTCATCATGTTGTGTTTGAATTTGATCTAGGGTTGGCACCTGAAATATGTTTCACTTCTACTCTTTGATCTGTATCTGTATTTGATCTGTATTATGTATCAAATTATATTTTAAGCCGAATTTAGCTGTTTTAAATGGTGAAATAAAAATGTAAATGGGAATCATGAATATTCTATTTGTGGGGGCCAGTGTTGATTCTGTGGTGGGCCACCACAAATAAATCAATGTATGGGAAACACTGGATTTCCTTTTTTACATATGAACTTCTGGTAATACAATATAATATACATTCTGAGGACTATTTACATCATAACACGTAAGGGTATATCAGATTACACTCCGGTATTTACGTTCTGTCAAACACATGAACCCGCCTTAAAATTTTGTATTTAAAATAGGGACGTAGTATAATAAATCCAAAAACAGTACCATCGAAAACGTGAAGTCCTTAAGGGATGTTACCGATCGCTCGCTCGTTGCTCCATCAGCCAATGACTTCATGGAAAATATTGATAGACAAAACATGTAGCCAATTATATAAAGAATTCTATGATCTCTGTGTAACTTATGAGTTTGACTTCATGCTGCGCTGCAAGACGTCAAAGTACCGCGAGAGCGAGTCGAAATTAAACTACTCCGTAAGTTTCTTGAAGAGCTCTTGCGGTACTTTGACGTCATCCGACTGTGGCGCCCCATAAAGTCAGTGACGTGGCTGACGTACGATGCGACTGACTGTTATTAGTTCCGCCCCAGCTTCTTTTATTTTTCTTTTGTTTTGTGCGCCCGAGCTTCATTTACAGTCGGGGGAGACGCACACTATAAGCAAACATGTCTGAGGAACAGGGCAGCCACGTCACTTCAGTCACGTGACTTCACGCTCGAGCAGGAAGAGAAGACAATGCTGAATAAAGTTCTTGCTATTTTTGGACCAAACTGTATTTTCGATGCTCCAACATAATCTTACTGACCCACTGATGTCACATGGACTACTTTGATGATGTTTTTATTACCTTTCTGGACATGGAAACCGTACATAGATTTTCAATAAAGGGGACAGAAAGCTCTCGGACTAGATCTAACGTTAAAACATCTTATGCTTTGTGTACACCTAAAGACTTTGAAAAGATTTAGAAAAGACTTTATAAGATTATCAGCTCACATCTAAAGACTTGGGTTCACAGTTTTTGGTCTCAGACTAAAGATTTTACAAACACTGAATCTTGTAGTGACACTATTTACAAGACTACAACAAGATTATTTTAGCTTTTTATCATCAATCTCAGCAGTGATTTAACAAAAATGTATGCGCATGTCCATTGTGCTTTCACACCAGTTGCGTTTGCAGCGCATACTGTGCAGTTAACAGTTTTTCTCAGTCGCTTTGGTACAATTCTCAGATCAGAATTGAAATGTGCATTGAACAAGTTGCAAATGCTTTGGTACATCCATGCAAATGATTATGTACAATTCTCTGCTTTTTCCTACATTATCGATTGCTTATGTCATGTTGATCAAAATGTATTATAATGGGTCTCTGTTGAATAGTCTTACCCCCCACAACAGTTAGGCATCAGTTCATAGTACAAGTCTTTACATGCAAAATTATTGAACAAGTTCTCATAATACAGTTCTCATAATTGTGCCGGTCAAACATATTTTTTTTGTTATAAATTTCTATTAGAAGTTTTTTCTAAATCTGTCCTGACTTGGTAAATTGCTCCCAGGTGATCTTGACTTTCTCTAACAGACAGAAACGTCCCCAGCAAGCAAAAACTGAGATGTTGAAATGACGGCTAATTATAGACCCAATATAGTCCAGCTATGAGTAACCCACTTCTACCCTAAATAACCTTGAATTTGGTTACATGCCATTTTTGCCAAAATAACTTGAAGATGTATGATATTCCAACAGGTGTTCAAGGTGTTTGCTTTCAATTCTTTTACATGATCTAAAAGTATTTGTATTGTCTATTTTTTGGCTATGGTTAGATGTCTATTAGACTTTCACTGGCAGCCCAAATTTAGCCTTGTTAGCCAAACATGCTTGCTGGGTCAGGAGGTATAGGAAGGAGTTCAGTGTAAGACAGCACTGCATGTACAGTTTTCCCTAAAGATATTGTTCAATGTTCACATTTCTACTTTTTTTCTTTGGGCTATGCAGTGCTTTTCCTTTCTGTATGGCAATGACATGATTTGTCAATGAATTACAGTACAAACAGTAAAAGCGTAAATGTAAATTTTGTTTAGTCTCTTGCAATCAAACTCCCACATAACTTACACTAAGGTGTAAATTACAATTTACAATACTTGTCGTCAAAGCTTTAGCGATAGTTTACATCAGGAAATCACTTCAGAGTAAACTGTTATATTGACAACGTGACTAAACAATTTGACTGTCTTATCCATGCACAATGACACATTGACTTGTCATTCTGATGGCAATGACTTGTTCATTGACACATATATTTGAGAGATGAATTTTGAGTAAGAGAGTGGCTTTTTGGTGTACGTGCTTGTGCTTTAACTTGTTAACATGGGCGCCGAAAAAAACACGCGCCGCTTACGCGTTGCTCACGCTTGCGGTGTGAAGAATGTAAGCACATACCAGAAAACATTAGCACGTTATGCCATTCAATAGAGTGGTAGAGTTAGCATGTTAACACATACAGGCAATATCACTCCACTTCTTTTCTTTTTCCACTCTGTCGTGGTATGAATGGCAGTTTACATCAAAAAGACACGGCTGCTCTGCCCACCGCTCATCAATGCGTTCCTCTTCATCCACGGTCCATTTTCGCCTACTTCGCGCTCGTTGTGTTTCCACGTCCGTCGACATGTTTCTTTGTTGTGACTGATGGCTTCCTGTTTCCGGAGAACGAGTTTATTGGTTGTTGATTGTTTACGTCATGAGACTACGCTGGGACTTGCGATAATATCAAACATGTTTGATATGAAAGACTAAAGAAAGACTGGCATAAATCAGGTCGCTGACTGCAGATTATCACCTCACAGTTAACGATCGAGACGACGGGAGCGCGCCGAGACTCCAGTTAGATTCCTAAAGACTGTCGGTCTTTAGTCTGGGACTGTGAAAATCCTTTGGTGTACGCTAGGCATTAAACTATGTTCCGAAGATGAACGGAGGTCTTCCGAGTTTAGAACGACATACGGGTATATTTTTTATATATATATATATATATATATATATTTATTTTATTATACACTGCTGAGCATGATGGGAGGAATTTGGTGGTAATAAAAAGCTAAAATAATCTTGTTGTAGTCTTGTAAATAGTGTCACTACAAGATTCAGTGTTTGTAAAATCTTTTAGTCTGAGACTAAAAACTGTGAACCGAAGTCTTTAGATGTGAGCTGATAATCTTATAGAGTCTTTTCTAAATCTTTTCAAAGTCTTTAGGTGTACAGAAAGCATAAGTCATTAATGACATTATTTTCAGTTTTGGGCGAACTATCCTTATTTAGTAGTCACGCTGTTCCCTTTGGGGGGCGGAGGCGAAAACACAAGCTTATCCAGTATGTAAATATACACACAGACAATGACACCCCCCGCTCTTTCCGAATCTCCGGAAAAACAAGCCTATTTCAACCGCAAAATGTACGCTTTTAAATATACGTAAACTGCTATCTCAAACATGGAGAGGCTTCTTCGTGATCTCAACTAACAGATTCTGCAATAAAACGAAAATCAAAAATTTTGAAAAAAAAACTTTGATTCTCATTTTCTCGAAACTTGTGCTGCCGACTTGTGTCCCTGGTTTCAACATATGATGTTTAATATAAGCGCGATCGTTTTGTTGTTGTGTTTTTCATTAGGAATAATAATAAATCCATCATTCAAGCAGTGCTTTATGGAGAAGTACCCGTTTGCTCGGCGTGGGACTGGCGGGTTTCCATCACAAGTGCCTGCGCACTCTGACTTAAATACTTCATTAAACCAGCTGTCGCACTCGCATTGCACGTGAATTCATACGCGATTTAAACCAGGGTATGCAAGCGCTGCATTTAAACAGTTGTGTCTAATTCAAAAGTGAAAGTAAAATGCGCACATCTGCATGTGCATTTATAAGCCCCTCCCACCCGGTGATACCGGTATCACCGGGTTTGTTTACGCGCTGATTAACCGGTGGGAAAATTCTGTCACCGCATCAACCCTAGCACCAATGTGTATGTTATGTCGAAAGTAAGGCCCACTGTCTTTGAGATTGAAAACTTTGGTCTGGCATGCTGTGTGTGTAGTTTTAATGATAAAACGAATCTTAAACTTAAGTTAATTTATAGTGTAGAACTAAAATGTGTAAGCAGCACAATTTTTTTTTTTTACATGAACACAAACACGTTCACATACACTCACATTATGAAATATGAAGCATTCTGTAGATGGGTGAACGTGGAGATACAGGACTGAATTCCTACAAGCAGCACCACAGATCAGATAAAACTACATATATGCAGCACATGTTATTCTTTCATACAACATATCTTACTGGTTCTCAAAACAGGAAGTTAAGCGCTCTCTTAACACTGAAGCCAATCATAATGTTTGTGGCTTGTGTTTTGAGTTGTTTGGGATGCAGTGAAACACAGCCCTCTCATATTGCTCAGTGATTAAGTATCTGATAACAGGACTGAAATAGATTTTTGGTTCCCAACCGCAATCTTTGCACTGTATTTCTCTGGCTGAAACAACATCATAAATCATTTAGATTTTAATGTTAAATATTTGAAGCTCTCACTTCAGTGGTCCCACCTGTTCATGTTTGGAGAAGGCAATGTCTGTGTGCCAGGTGACTGAGACTGTACACAAGAGGGTGCTGTATATCCATCTGTAAATTAACATCACTCATCCCTCCTTCATTTCTTTCATTGTTTAATACTTAATTTTGTTGTTTGGTTAGGAGTCTTGTGATCAATGAAATGCCTGTATCTTTAATTTAGTTGTGCTCTGGAGTGCAGTGGTGCTATTGTTAAGCTTTATTAAGTGTTGTTATTAAGTGTGTGTCTTTTGTTTCTTCAGGTCAGAGTCTGGGCTATGGGTTTGTCAACTATGTGGAGCCCAAAGATGCAGAGAAAGCCATCAACACTTTAAATGGACTGAGGCTGCAGACCAAAACCATTAAGGTTAGAGCACTACTGCCTGTCTTTGTCTCTTTTTGGATAATATAGCAAATGGTAGTATATTTATATAGTCATTGATATAGTTATTACAAATACAGATGCATTTGGTGAGATAGTTTTAAGTATATATCGCCAATGGCTATTTTCATATCCAGGGTGTTTGAGGATGACTGAAATGCTGTTGACCAGTCAAAAAGCAAAAGGTGCCCACAGCAGATTACAATGAGTGTGTTGTGTGTTCAGGTGTCGTATGCTCGACCGAGCTCTGCGTCCATCCGTGATGCTAACCTGTATGTGAGCGGTCTGCCAAAAACCATGACACAGAAAGAACTGGAGCAGCTTTTTTCTCAGTATGGACGCATCATCACATCCAGAATCCTTCTCGATCAAGTCACAGGTGAGATGAGACTGAACGTACCATGCCAGCTCCTCCTGAACGCAAATCATTTTATAAATGACTTACAACTTAATCCAGGGCTACTATTTCAATCGCATATGCTCCTAAAATGTAATCTCTGCAACCTCAAGATGTTTGAGAGCATTTGTCCTATTACCTTTTTGTCTTGTGATATATGCAATTCTTTACAGAGCATGTCTTTGTGATTTACCTTGTTTCTGTACTGTATGGGGCTGCTCACATTTGGCATCTTAAACCACACGGGAAACGTGACAGCGGCGCTTTCCTCATTTTTTTCAATCTCTTGGGCGCTCCAGAGCGTCTGTCATAGCTAAGTAACCCAAGCACTGCTTGGTGTTGTATGAGCACACACATTTGTTAAGAAACATATTTTTATTGTTCAAAATATATGCATGCATTTTATATAAACCTATATGCATCAATTTCGTGCATACACATGCCCGCACATAGACGTGCATGCAGACACAGATGTGATCATGATAATGATTATTTATTTTTATAGTAATTTAATGTTTGTTGCCCTTCTTTCCTATTTTCTTGTTCAGTTAAAATAATTGTGCCTAGGTACATATGACAATAAAAATATTGAATCCTCTTCTGATGGTTTTTAATGCTATTTGCAGATGAAACTAAACCCCTGGAAAAAAATGATATTTTAGTAGATTTATTTGTTAACTCCGTTATAATGTAAATCAAAGAAGGAATTTATATTGCTATTCAAGATAGTCCATCTGGCAACATAATATATATATATTTTTTTTTTTGCTGAATTTGGCAACCCTAATTGCAGTTAACACCACGGGATACAGACATTGTAAGTGTGAGAGTTTGATTGAACTTGGGGGGGGGGGGGGTTGCCATGCTAGTTTTTGTTTAGTTGTCTTACTAAAGTTGCTTGCATTACAGATCAGCTGCTGTTTGTCATTTGTGTTTATCAAACAAAACTAATTGATATGATCTCACTGCATAACTTTAATGATTGTTAAGGAGTTGTGTTGAGTTTATTATGCATATGATGTCTTTCCTCATGTTAACATGTTAAGGTGTGTCCAGAGGTGTTGGGTTCATTCGTTTTGATCGTCGTGTTGAAGCGGAGGAGGCCATTAAAGGTTTAAACGGGCAGAAGCCACCGGGTGCTACAGAGCCGATCACGGTGAAGTTTGCCAACAACCCCAGTCAGAAGAGCAGCCAGGCGTTACTCTCTCATCTCTACCAGTCACCCAGCAGACGATACCCAGGACCACTGGCGCAGCAGGCTCAGAGATTTAGGTACGACGCGCTCTCGCTGTGCTCACGTTAACTTCACTTGACTTTAATGTGATTTTGAGAATGTGACGTCTGTTTCAGGCTGGACAATTTGCTCAACATGGCGTATGGAGTCAAGAGGTACGTTGTTGCTTGTGTGAAACCCATTACAGAGCTCACAACACTTCACTTCAGTTCTTAAAGATATGAAGCAATCATACTTTATAACCATTTCAATAAAACATCTCCAACAGCTAAACGAGACACCAGTAAACATAAAAAAGTTTACATGAACAACTATAAAGATAAAGATCTCGTCAGCAGCTCTCTGCATGTTCAGGACACCTACAAATAAAGTCATATAGGTTTATTGGGGGAAATGTGTTGAATATACCCATATGTGACTCGAGAGATCAGATCATAAACATGACAGATTTGTTATCTTCAGTGATCTTTTGCCTTATCCTGCTGACAACTGACAAACTTCAATTTCAACCCAGAAACTCATCTAGATTTGACACGCTTTGTGCTATTTTTTTTTTATAAATGACGCAACTTAAAATTGCATCAGCAAATGGGACATCTAAAACCTTGTTAACACACGGCTTTTGCCACACTGTAAGTTCATTACACGTACAGTCGCACGCCTCTTCAGAAAACAAGCCATTACTTTGTGCTTATTTAAAATAATGCAACGTGACGGAGTAATCATGTCTGTAAACAAACACACAAACACTGTTTTTAAAAGTATTGTCGGCTCAGTGGGTAGCACATTTGCCTCACAGCAGGAAGATCCCCGGTTTGAGCCCCGGCTACGTCAGGTAACCTTTCTGTTTGAAATGTTCATGTTCTCCTTGTCATTGTGGATTTACTCCGGGTACTCCGGTTTTCTCCCACAGGCAAGTTGGGAAAATTGGAGATGCCAAATTGTCCCTCCCCTGACCTGTGTCTGGATTAACTTGTCTGAATTAAACTTAATTAATTGGTTCTCGCCATGATTATAGCCATAGACGCTGGAATGGCATAAAGAAGAAAGAACGAGCGTGTACATTAAACATGTTTAGTATGGGTTTTGTGGACTTATGTCAGAAACCAAGCATTAACATTTTTCTCTCAAAAATACAAACATGTACATACATATAATATAGTAGCCCAGTTTGTGCTTAACACAGTGTTATGAGACTTTGGGGTGGTTTCCCAGGCAGGGTTTCGATTAATCCAGAACTAGGCTTTAGTTATTTTAGGACATTTAAGATGTTTTTTTTTTTTAAATACAAAAAACACTACAAGTCAATTTGTGCTTAAAACAACCAAAACAAATCTGCCAATGGGGTGAGAAAATTTAGCTTGAATTAAATTTGTAAGAAAAAAGTAAAAAATCTTACCCTATTGGCAGATTTCTTTGCTTGGTTTAAGCACATATTAACTTAAAGGAAGGATAAGCAGGAATTATATAAAAAACATTTTTACAGATTAGTTTAAACTCTTTATATACCAATACATAATTAAAATGTAAGTACTCTGAAAAAGAGAGTATAAACTTGAGTGTCTGTAGACCTTTCACGTCCATTCGGGACGAAACAAATGATTTGCTTGCGCGACTATCACTCTCTCTCGCGACCATGGCACCACCCCTGTTGCTATGGAATCTGCTCACACATGCACTCACCCGATTGATTTGAACGTGCACGAGGCACTCTAGGAAGAGCAAAAGTATGGCAGAGAAAGAGCATTCAGAACTCACAGTACCTGCATATGCAGTTAGCGAAGGCAAACAAAGGAATAAACGAAGAAATCAAACGAGAGTACATATCGCGTGGCTTTTCCTCGAGTCGACGATGTGGTAGTGGTATTGTCTCCGGAGTGTAGTCCTCATTAAGAGTCAACAATGCTTTCATCACGGAAACTCTTCCATGCAACACACTGGCTTAATAGTGAGTACTAAAAGCCATCCTATTTGTTTATATTCATAGTGATAAAGTAGTTAGGTGTATTATTACATGTGATTGTGACATGATGTTACTACATGCACCGGGCTCCCAGCAGAGCCGGTCAGCGTCGCACGTTCATGTGTTTTGGGGGCGTGGCTTTAGAAGAAACCCAGACGGGAGGGGGTGGAGTGAATGGAAAAATGAGCTGTGTTTAAAACAGTCGTGAGAGGTCTACAGACACTCGAGTTTTATACTCTCTTTTCAGAGTACTTACATTTTAATTATGTATTGGTATATATAGACAGTTTAAACAAATTTGTAAAAAAGTTTTTTTTTTATCATTCTGGCCTATCCTGCCTTTAAACTAAGATGCATTTTCTTGTGAGCAAAATGAATCTAATTTTAGAAAAAAAATCAAATTTAAGATTTTTTTGATATTTCAAAAATACTAAGTCATTTTGCATAGTTTAATATTAAAGCAGGTCTGAAATCTGCTCTGTGATTAGGACAGAATAAATCTAAGCTCCACATTATCTCTCTTATCCAGTTGATGAAAGCATGAGAGGTGGTGAGGTTTGGATCTTTGTGTGCCTTCAAAGAAACTTCTGTTTTGTTTATTTTAAGACACAAGGCTGCAAAATCAGATTAATGTGTAGCAGCTTTCATGTTCAATAAATGTGTGGAAAAATAAACTAAGAAATGTTCTGCCGACAACAGTGTGATGTTTTATAGTTAATAACACAGTGGCTGTATTTGTACATTTGTATATGTTGTTGTTGTTTAATCAAACCATTGAGTCCTACAGTAGTCTGGGAATCTGAGAAACTTCTGATGATGGAAACTCTTTTTGTCATCACTTCTTCTGACATTGTGTTTTATTTCGGCAGTAGATTCTCACCAGTGAACATTGACGGGGTCACCAGCCTGGCGGGCATCAATCTTCCGGCTCACGCCGGTGCAGGGTGGTGCATTTTCGTGTATAATCTGGCACCTGATGCGGACGAGAGTGTCCTCTGGCAGATGTTCGGTCCGTTCGGCGCCGTGACCAATGTTAAGGTCATACGAGACTTTAACACGAACAAATGCAAAGGCTTCGGCTTCGTCACCATGACTAATTATGACGAGGCAGCCGTAGCGATCGCCAGTTTAAATGGGTATCGACTCGGTGACCGAGTTTTACAGGTCTCTTTTAAAACTAACAAAACGCACAAGGCCTGAAGAACTGAACACGGCAGCAAATAATCCTTTAATGTTTCGTTTTTCATTGTTTTTCTAAAACTTGAGTTTTATTTTTAACATCATCCGTTTGAACGGCGGGTGTGGTGCGTGTGTGTACGAGTGTGTGCTTTTCAGTTGGCTTTTTATTTTATTGTAGTTAATTTTCGGTTGCTTTCAAGTTAATTTAAAACAGGAAATCTTTAAAATTTAAGCTACTTTGGTTGCTAATTTAGTTTGAGTTTGCAAATTGCTTGTTTAATGTACAAATAATAAATGGGGAAAAAAATTCTATAAAGTGATAACTTGCCAAAGAGCAAAACCCTTTTTGATGTTTCGATATTCCAAGACTCACTTGAGAGGAAGTATTACTTTATGTTCAGCGTTGATTTTGGTTTGTTTTGTTAGTCTCATTTTTAAAAAGATTTCATTCTGGTCAGTGGTTTTGGAGTGGCATTGTTATAATTATTGTAAATAAGGTTGTTTTGCTTTGTTTTCTTCTATTAAGAGAAATGTGGACACTTTAGTTTTCTTTGATTTCAGACACCATATATTTGTATGGTTTAAAGCTGTGCCACGTGTTTGTGCTGTTTTGATTTGGATTTAAAAGCTTGGGGTGTATTTGTACGTTAGGAGCTGATATGTCTTGGTGAACTTTCTTGTGTGATCTTGAATGCTGTGGAATTGAAGATTGTGAACACTCTTAATTCATGATATCCTTTTGCACCACCTTTGAAATGCTCTACAAGTTTTGTTGGGTTTATACTTTAAAATTGCTTTTGGTTTAATGATTAAGGTTAAAAAAACGGGTGAATGAGCTGTGATCTCCTTGAGGCAGAGTCGGAAAACATTCCTGGCTCTCCTCGTGAGCTGCTAACGTCTGCAGTATGACTGCATATAATGTGTGTGAATGAATCTTGATTTGAACGTGTACAGTATGATTTCTTTCTTAATTTTGGATGTACAGT
Source organism: Paramisgurnus dabryanus (assembly GCF_030506205.2). Classification (NCBI taxonomy): domain Eukaryota; kingdom Metazoa; phylum Chordata; class Actinopteri; order Cypriniformes; family Cobitidae; genus Paramisgurnus; species Paramisgurnus dabryanus. The sequence continues at coordinate 182,377 of NC_133338.1, read as the reverse complement.
ATCTTTATGTTAAGTATTTAAATGAGACGATATGTACATGTTCTTTTGTGTTTGGAGTCATTTGTATTTTTTTTCTTGATCAGTACATCAATAAATGTGTTAAGGGTAAAACACATTTTATTTTGGACTTGTTGTATTGTTGAAGTTGTATCTAGGCTTTTTACTCATTACAACTCCGATATGAATACTGCCTAAGGCTGCAAGTTTTTTATTTTGAAACTGCTGTAAAAACAAATAAGATTTTTCTTAAAGGGCCAGGTTTTTCACCTTAATCGAACTAAACTTAAATAGCTGCCTGGCTAAAATATAAAAAAACAAAATACAAAAATACAACTGGCTACAAAAAGAAATATAGTTGAGGTTGGATGAGTAGTTTAAAGAACGTAGGCAAACCTTAGATGAAAGAATACAAAATTACCAGCAAAAAAGTTATGTTCTCGTTTGCTGAAATATTTCCCTCCCTTCTTAGAGAGCATTGACAACTAGATCTCTGGAGAAAATGCAAGTGGTGCTTGCCATGGCAAAACTTGGGACACAGGATGTTAAAATAATGTTAGATCAGACGAGCCCTCTCCCGTGTCTCTGCAGTGTTCTGATGCAGAGATATAGGGTTTGCTAAACAGTTGCTAGGGAGTGAATTGGTATCTGACAAATTATACTCCAAGCCCTAAGTGAAATGAGATCACTGTTTGTCTATGATGTTCTGATGCAGAGTTTGCAGTAGTTTAACACAAAAATAAAACAATTTAATTTCTCGAGACCACTAGGTGGTGTTATGATGAAACGTGCATGTAAGCTCATGTCATATAACTGTGATTAAACGATACACTTTAGTTATAGCAAAGATACAGCTGTATGATCATATGGCTTGCTTGCTTAATTATGGTTTTGTTCAATTATATGGCCAACTAGTGACGAAAGGCACAGTATCTTTTTTGTGCAGCTCTGCCCATACACCAGCATGTCAAATCTGGTAAAATATCTCATTCTTGTAAAGTTCTAAAGATTTATGTCTAAAAAGACAAAAAAAAAACGCAATTAATTTTTGGCCATAATCGGTCACTTCTGATGAGAATTTGGATGTTTCATCATAAACGTGTAGTTGAGAACCTAATGTTTTTTTTTTAGTCGATCAGAACAACCTTCGCAGAGATGTTCACAGTTGTTTTTTAAGCACTATTTTGCAGTGCTGGACTAACTGTAATGCAAAACCTGGCATGTTTGGCATCATTGGTCAAGTCAAATGAAAATGCATCAACCGCCGCCAAGTTTATAGGCATGTAAAACATTTATCTGACCACTAGGTGGTGCTGTGACAACTGCTTGCATCTCCGTTCCTGATTGCCATCATAAGTACTAACCCAGCAAGCAATTTGGGCTGAAACCAAGCAAAATTTGGGCTGTCAGTAAAAGTCTAATAGACCTCTTCCATAGCCCAAGAATAGACAATACGTATACATTTAAAACAAATGAAAGCAAACAGCTTTAACACCTGTTGACTTTGCCTACATGTTGGAATATCATACATCTTCAAGTAATTTTGGCAAAAATGGCATGTAACCAAATTCAAGGTTATTTAGGGTAAAAGTAGGTTACTCATAGCTGGTCTATATTGGGTCTATAGTTAGCTGTCATTTCAACGTCTTGGTTTTTGCTTGCTGGGAAGTGTCGTGTCAATTTGTAGTTTCTCGAAGATACAGCCTCAAATCGGTTTAGTCATGCTCATTGATGTATTTGACAATGGATTGGTGTAACAAAATTCTTTTAAGTGTTTGTCTTGAGTGTCTGTAGATGCTTAAATGTTCGTGGCAATTGGATTGAAGCCCTAGAAAGAGTTCGAAAGGTGAGTTTTTCCAATTTAAATTGGCAAGAAAAATGTTGATGGAAAATGAGGTTTTCAGGGTCCAGTCGAATCGTCAAGATGAAAAAATTTTCTTTCTACGTCTTGTGCTTTAGAAGTTATAAGCAAAAACATAATAAAAAATTTGGACTGTTGATGGCACTAGTGAGTTTGCTATAGAGACTCCAAATTTGCTGTGGTAACATTTCAGACAGTCCTTTATCTGTGTGCCAGATGTCCTAACCTTACTACATGTGCTTCTATGGACTGGTACAGAAGATTGTCAGCTGATTTGTTACTCTACCCTGATGCTTACTTTGCCAAAAATCTGCTACCTGGTCTTTATTATGGCTTTAACACTGTCTTAGGCAGGCCCGGATTAACATTGTAATTGTTATTGTATTTTGTACATTCTATATTGTCAATGTTTAATTTAACCTGAAGGGGCATTAAGTAAGGGATAATGTAGAGGCAGCCGGTAGTTATCGGGAAATAAGCCCCGACAGTGTGATCAGGACCCGACGCGAAGCGGAGGGTCTTGTATCACACTGAAGGGGCTTATTTCCCGATAACTACCGGCTGACTCTACATTATCCCGCTTATTACACGGCTACTTGTCACATAAGAAAAAAAACTGGACATGAATATGAATTTGAAACATTTTATTGGCATATTTGTTTTAAATTAACATTTTTATCCTTCCGCGAAACTTTGCACAGATGCATAAAATGATCGTAATACCTTATTAAGATCCTCTGCTTCATCCTTGTCTGTCTCCATTTTTTTCTCTTTTAGCCAGTCTTTGAGAAGTTTTAATGCCCATTCTGTATTTTTTTGTGTGTTGGCTTCGTAGCTGTCATGCTCTATTTTGTCAAGTTCAGTCTCAGTAAGCTCTCTGTGTCTTGTCGTGGTTGTCCAGTGTTTGTCACAAGATGGCGCCAAACAGACAGTAATCTTTATTGATCTTTATTGGCGCGGAGCGATCTTACTCGTAAAAGTAGTACCGGCTATGCGTTATTATTTTGGAGCGGTTATTATTCGAAAAGAACGAACCTGCAAATGTCTCAACTGACCAATCAGAATCAAGCATTCCAGAGAGCCGTGTAATAAAAACAAATAATCGCAAAAGTGCCCTCTGGTGGCGTATATATGCGTTGCACCATAAGCGAAGATGAGCGTGGAGAGTGACAGGTTTTTTTTTCAAACTGAGGAGTTCGGACTCCGGACCGGCATTTCTGCTTGTTGGTACCCTGAGGTAAGTAAACTTTCTACATTTTTGAAACGATATTACACTCTAAAAAACGTGAGCCAGTTGGGTTATTTTGTTTGGTTGTTTTATCAGTGTTGGGTAGTTTTTGTGTAACCCAACTTGTTGGATTATATGTTGGGTAATTTTGAAGCAGAGCCAACTTAATAGATACATATAGCTGTTTCTCAATATTACTTTCTCTAGTCCACAAAATGTATTTTAAATGTATTTTTTAAAGTTCAGGCAAGAATATATATGTATAATGTTCAAATTTGCAGTCGGTTTGTAAAGTGAACGCCAATTTTAAAGTTTAATTACACAAAGTCGGAATGTTTCCGGCGTGACCACCGGGTGTCAGTGTTCTGCTTCCCCAGAGAGAACTGCTCCCTTCCCTCACACAGACGCTGAACTTCTGCCTCTCACTGCAACGATACCTGAAGCGGGAGTTTACTATTCACCTCAGGATTCATGAACAGTTTTTCATCGACTTATCTCTGATTTATTTGAAGGAAAAGGTTTGTATCATTGTTTTTAATCATTTAAACTATTTCTGAATGCAAAAGTATGCAAAATGATGGTTCACATGACATAACTGTTATTAAAGGGGCGGTGAATTTGTCGATTTTATTGTTTTATACTGTTGCCTGATGTCTACTTCTGATGTCCGCGTGGTTTTTACATTCAAAAACATCAAAAACAATAAGTAATAGGCTATTTTGTAACATAGATTAGTGGCTGTCTGGAGAAATGGTTCGTTTGAAGGGGCGGGCCGCATTGAAGACCTGGACGTAAACACCCACTGCTATGATTGGACGTCTTCGTTCCCCGTCATTACATGTGGGGAAATGTTTTAAAAACATTAATGTGATAAAAATAGCAGCCGAACACAAATATGTTTGAGCCACAAAAGATTCTGGGTGCTAAATATGATACGCATAAATGACAATACGTATATTAAAGTAGAAACAAAACTCGACGTGACTAAATTACCGTATACAACACAGTAAGCGCGCATCAGAATCTAAACTGCGGCTAATAAATCCTTATCAATAACTTTGTATAATTCGATTGTGCTTGTGAGGTTGCTTTTACATTCACGTAATGTTAAATACCACAGTTATATGATAAAAAATAAGCTTTGTTGAGTGTTTGACCTTTCAAACGTAACTCGCCTAAATTACCGTATACAACACAGTAAACGGGCATCAGAATCTAAACTGCGGCTGATAAATCCTTCTTTATAAATAACACTGTATATTTCTACCGTTAAATTACAGTCGTGTTGTTAAGTGGTGTATCTTTATTAATCGTTTAATGTTTTTAGTACATTAAAACAGTCAAACATACGTGTTTAGACACGGATGTTACAACAGACATATCAAGCGATCTCTTCTAACAAAGCAATAGTGAAACGCAGTAACTTAAATAAAGTAAAATGTCTTACTGTGTATAATGCTGTGTCATTGTTGTCAGATCCAATATAAGTGGTGCTTTTAATCACAGTCTCTCTGCAAATCCAGCATCGACTTCTTTCCAAATAAATCCGTGTACACAAAGTTAACAAACACTCCCCACACGAGCTGGAACTTCTTAAAAAGCAAACTTTTTCCAGGCATTTAATGTTATGTTCCAAGCCTCTGAATTAAAGTATTTAGCTTCTGTGTTGTTCCCACGCGGTTCTTCCACAACCGAAAATGTGTTTCCAGTCTTTCATAACAGATCACCGCGTCAAAATAAAAGTCTCTCAGAAAAAATGTATTTAAAAGTCATTTTGGTTTTTGTCAATCTTTAAAGACATATTTACTTGTTGAGACACACGTGTGTCACGCGAAGCTGTGGGCGGGGCTACAAAAGTGATCCTTGTATTTGGCTATGGGGCGGTACTTCAATTCTACTTTGACGTCATAGATTTCCGAATTCCACACTGGCTTGTTTTACTGGCTTGGTGCCAAAAACGGTTATATTTCAGTAGCACGGACGTTTTCAGTTCTGAAACTTGCAGGATGTTCATTTATGTATGATGACCTCTTATATAACAAATTATCAAGTTAAAATTGAGTATTTGATTCACCGCTCCTTTAAACTAGTTTTATTAGCTTCCGTTGGCTAGTCTGTAATGCGCAGTAAATCTAAACGATGTTTATGCTTGCTTTTAAATGATTTCATTATTTCGTTTGATCAAACGTTTTATGAAATATGTCTAAAACATGGCTTGTTTTAATAATTTTAGAAACGTTACAATGTAACGTATTCTAATGGTTTAGAAATTCAGTTTAAAACAGATAACGTTAATATGAGGAAGAAACGTGTACGTTTTAAATAATCGTTTGTTGTAAAAGTTGAAATCAAACTGATGCTTTTAATATCATGTTTAGATCATGAAACTTTAGCCTTGAGTTCACAGACAGGGTCACATATTGTGAACTCTCATTTGGTCTGTGTAAGTTACAGACATTTTTATCTTTTTCAAATGTTTTTGATGAAGCCCACTTAAATCACAGTTTTGGCTCTTTTCCACAGACCCTGATGGATAAAAGATGGATATTTTTTTCCTGGAGAAGCTAAAACAATGTAACTTTGAGGTTCTGATACCAGCTTTTACAAAGTTATTTACAGGTAACATGAAAATGCACTTGTTTTTTTATTATTTAAAGTGATATGTTGATATTACAATGAGGCATATCAAAGCATTTCTTTATTAAGAATCCCTGCTTATTTTGCTGTGAGTATGTCATTTTCAAAAGTGGTATGTAAGGTTGCACGATTAAAGGAATAGTTCACCCAAAAATTATATTAAACTCATGATTTACACACCCCCAAGCCATTCGAGATGCATATGTCCATCATTTTTTTGACGAACACATTTTGAGATATTTTAGAAAATGTCTTAGATCTTTCAGTTAATCAAATGTAAAGTTACGGGGTCCACTCCTTCACGTCCAAAAAATGTGCATCCATCCTTCACAAAAGAAATCCAAACGGCTCCACGATGATAAACAAAGGTCTTCTGAGGGTAATCCGCGCCGTTTTGTTGGAAAAATATCTATATTTAAACTTTATAAACAAAAATAATTAGCTTCCGGTAATACTGCCATCCAAGACTCCTCTGTATTCAGGACAGCTCTCATCTTAAATGCGGACGCGACCAAGATGGCGCCATTAGCAGAAGCTAGTTATTTTTGTTATATTTCTACAACAACATTGCACGGATTACCCTCAGAAGGCCTTTGTTTATTATCGTGGAGCCATATGGATTTATTTTGTGAAGGATGGATGCAAATATTTTTGGACTTGAAAGAGTGGACCCCATAACTTTACATTTGATTAACTGAAAGATCTAAAACATTTTCTAAAATAACTGAAAATGTGTTAGTCTGAAAAATGATGGACATATGCATCTCGGACGGCTTGGAGGTGAGTAATTAATGGGTTTAATATCATTTTTGGCCCAACTATCCCTTTAATTGTATAAAATTGTCAAGCGCATCTCATCGGTAAAGCCGGTTCTGTGATTAGTAGTGAATTGCCATCATCTGAAAACAGGTGAAGCACCGTTAACTACATGCCGTAGTTCACTGACAAGCTAGCCCATATAGCATTCATTATCGCATAAATTAACATTAAAGTTTTATTGAAAATGAATGCATGATTTGCCATTTTCAGAGTTCACCAGACTTCTCTGTGTTATTTCCTGACCATGCCGAAAAGCTATTTGAAACTTGGGCATTGCATTTTCCAGACAGAATCCTGCACTTCCCAGCCAAGAACCAGGAGCATCAACAAATCACCTCCAGGTACACTTGGGAATACAATAGTTGTTTGCTGTGTATTATGACAATAAAGTTACTAATTTAACCTAAACATTTATCTCTACAGAACCCCATGATGATATTCCAACTCCTGTCTACAAAAGTGGGAAGAAAATCTTAAGTCTATGTAAGTAATGGAAGTATTGCACACTTTGTTTTGCAAGCAACCTAAAACATTTAATATTTTGTTTGTGAACTAGCAACAAGACATGTTTACAAGTACGAATAGAGTTAAAACTCGGACAAGAAAAATTGTCTTTCACTCGCACATCCAAAACATTAACTTTAGGGACAAACGTTAATGTCCAGCCCTGTATTCATTACATAATATATGCTAATAAAGTGTTGGCTATATTAAGTAATAAGGGCAAGTATGCAGGTTGTTGCAAAATCTAAAAAATTGGGCTTACTGCCAGGTAAAGTGACGTGGCAGAATCTGAAATTACTGTGAATCTGAGTTATTGGCATCAACAAAGAGTATATTGTAAGGTTATTGAAATAAAACAGAAATGTATAAATTTCATTACAATTAAACTAGATACTACATTTGTGTGTATGAAATATGAATTGTTTGGTTTTGTATAATAATGCTGCATCATGCATTTAGAGTCTTTGCCTGCATTCTAACAAGTGTTATGTCTGTTTTCAACAGGTTGGGACCAACATGGTTGCATTCTTCTGAGAGGCTGATGTGACAAAACCATTCCCATTTGTCCTTGGATTGGAAGATGGCGATCTCTGCCATCAAGCCTTCATTGTTTTACACAGACAGTCACTCCAGCAATACACCCCTCCTTGGTGATGTTGACATGTTTTAAACTTTTTTTATGTTTTGGACATTCATTTTACTAAGCAGTGCACATCAGTGTGGGTGTTTTTGAAGACTGTTGTTTACAAACTCCCAAGAACGGAATCCCTTTCTATAAGAAGTCTGTGTAGTTATTTGTCATGCTAAGGTGATAACTCATGTTGATCATATATTGACTGTTTGTGCAACTTTGTGTTGATCTTATGTGTTACATTAACCATTTCTTATTACACGGTTCTCTAAAATGCTAGTTTCTGATTGGCTAGTCGTGACATTCTACTACTGCTCAAAACTAAAAACTCCAATGCTGCAAATCATTTTGACAGGTACAGTTTTATATTACACAAAAATTAAATATCACTGTCTATTAATTACATATCCGACATTAAATTTACAAATGATTAAATGTGTTCGTGACATTTGTCCTGAAGAAACTGTTGGGGCTTTTTTCTGTGATGACATGCTGCCAATACATTATCCCTTACTTGTACAACTTTTTAGTTGATCTAATTGTAATATTAACTGGGTATCTGTCATTTTAGATTGTGAGATATAATACTAATATATTTTTTTATATATATTTATTTATTTTTATATAATATATAAACGTATGTATGTTTATTAAAAAGTGAAAATGCTTAATGGAAATAATTAAATAACTAAATGGTTGAATGAAATGAGACATTTTAAATGTAAACTAAAGTTTTGCTGTCTAATACAGAATAAAGAGATGTGATTTTAAGTAATTTTTATAGATTTATATTTCTGTATAATACAATTAATAAATAGTAAACTTTTATAATTTTCTGGATCTATTATAATTTCTTATCAATAATAAATTACTCATAATAATAAAGAACCTTTAATGGTTCTAAATAGAACCATCTAACTTTGATTCAAAGAACCATTTGGGGTTCGTTTTAATGAACCCATTAAAGTGGTTCTATATTGAACCATTTGGGGGTTCCATATATGAAGCGGGTGATAGAACCATTTCTGGTCCGATATAGAACCATTTTTTTTAAGAATGCACCTTCCTTGTCAAATGTCTTAAAAATAGGCACCAGAGCAGTGTTTGCTGTAACCGTGGTATAAGAGGAATAATTGACTTCGGTCCTTGAAATGTTTTGAAAATAATGCACACCCGCGATGTAATGACCTTCACTTCATGCCGCATTACCACCTTGGGTGTGCATTATTTTCTTTTAATTCAATGGCCTGTTGTCAATTATTCCTTAAGAGACTGAATGTTGTCTGAGTTCAAATACGCTCATGGAAAGAAATAGTTTGAAGAAATGTGGATGGATTGCTCTTACACTGGGAATGAATGTATTTTTTGCAGTGCGTATGACTGCTTGATATAAGAGACACATCCTGTTTTTAAAGGTGATGTATTTATGTTTCTTTTAAAGTCGACACCTTCCCCACATTACAATGATAGTGATTTACTGGTAAAATAATTTCATAGATTGTGTGTGATCTTGAGGCACATTTACATGTTAAAGCAGATTTACTTACTATAATTGTCTATCTGTTGTAGGTGGTTCATGAGTGAAGCTCTGAAAAGTTGTATAGCTGCCGTTCGGCCATTGGCTTGTTATCAGTGGTTTATGTGAATTCAGTGACACATTCATAAGTAAGAGAGATGTCACATTTATGAATAAATCTTTGAAGAAGCATTCACCTAATTTACTGTTAAAACAATAGGTCGACCAGAGTCATACTCAAACTTCTGTAGAATCAGGTTTTACATACAGTATGTAAACAAACTTCAGGCTAATCTTATTTTGTCTTGTCGCCACGTCTTATCCTTATACCCATGACCAACAGACTCCGCTCTGGTTTAGCCTGATGCTCAACCTTGTACAATTTAACAAATGAAGATCACAGCCAGGTGACGCGATTCTGTGGTGTTCACAGCCTGCGTCTCAAGATCAATATGACAATAGCAAACTCTACTCTTATGACTAAATGCTAAACATCATTACCACACAACAAAGAACAGTGGATAGAGTAATGATCCGGCAAACAAGCTTCCACAAACATTTACTTAGTAATATAAAATAAATTTCCTTTCATTTTCCCCCACTATTTTGTGAATTTACCGACAATAGTTTAAAGAAAAAAAATTCTTTACACTTGTGCAAAGTGCAAACGTGTGCAAATAGTTTACATATAGCTAATGCACACAGTCACTGACTTACACACTGTAGAAACTAGCTTATCATAAAACCCAAATATCACATTAGTTGTGAAAAGTGCAACGTTGATGTTCCCAGGCAGTAAATGAAGTGTTGTATACAGGAGTTTACTGGTCCAAAATCATGCTGCGCCATTAGTTGTAGGCCAAAAGCATTAGTTATCTAAAAATATTAGGTAAACCCTACTTTCTAAGTTCTTTTAAGCTAAAGATTCGACGTAACCATAATTTGTGTTACTTTATAGACATAACATTTCGTACAGATACGAATCAAACAGTTTTATGTAAGTTTTATTAACAAAATGGGAGATTTTTAAATATGCATAAACATGTTTACATTACATTTACATTCATGCATTTGATAGACCCTTTAATATTCAATTAGACTTCACATCATATTCAATCTACACATTATCAGTTTGTGTTTCTAGCACGATGCTCTAACCGGTGAGCTATTTAGTTAAAAATGAAATAAGGTACAAACATAGCCTAGATTGAGGCACCAGCTTTACAGAAATATAATTATTTCATTTGCTGAAAGTGTTTTTGGGTGTGTTTGGGTTATTTGCCATGGTTGAGGGTGGGGTACAGGCTCCGGGGGTTGAATGTGTCTTTTGGGTAAGGCAGGTCCCGCAGCACACCGCCGAACGAATATCCTGTTGGGGACCGCAGGGTCATCGCTGGCAGAAATCCAGATGCCAGGTATGGTGGAATAAAGTTTGGAGTTGAATAGGTGAGCCGCAGCGGGCCGATCGCAAACCGAGGGTTTAACCCCAACAAGCCTTCAGCACTTAAAGACTTAGTGGATGACGATTGGAGGGAAGAGAAAGCCGATTTTGAGGTGAAATGTCTCAGTGGATCTTCTGTGAAATGAATGGCATTTGAGATGGGCAGGTTTTCAGACAGCGACGTAACACCGCTGTTTGAGCTCTGATCCTCCGGACCACCGAGCACCACTTCGATGGCCTTCACGATGTCTCCCGAACAGCTCTTAAGAGCCGACTCAAGAGCGTCTGCTTTCACGTGAGGGAAGATCTTCTTCAGAACTGCGGTGGGGTTTGGCCTGCTCATCTCCAACAGCTCTTCTTTAGATTTCTCAGACTCAACGCCAGACTCTAAATCTGAGGAGATGTGTGAGAGATGATCCAGACAAGGTGACATGCTTTCATTTAACGGGTCGTTTTCTCTGGGTGGAGAGATCACCGCAGGTGTGTGAGGGGCAAACAAAGCCCGATTCATGAACCCAGCAAACACACTGCACTTACTCAGAGGTCTTTCTGCAAAAGTTAAGTAAAAATAATGTTAAACCACAAAACACTGAATTTAAATCAATCTAGAGCCTTTTCATATCATAGAAGATTCTTTAAAAGTGAAGGATAAATATCACAGATTATTGCTGTACCTGATGTTGTTTCTTAAATTTTACTTGTGGTTTACTGCAGTTTAATCTATGCATATGAGTATCGTCTGTATTCTCGTGTATAATGCAATAAAATAATAAAAACATTGTTTCGTATGTTAGCACAAATATCTGAAAATCAATGCACGTACCGTCTTTAAACGTATCCGCACTGTAGGCTTCAAACGCGGGCGAGGCGGAAGAGCTCATCGGTGTTATGGACGGGCTCATGCCGCTCTCGGTCGCACCTGTGGCGGGATAAACCATCTGCAGCTCCTCCTGAGCCTGCTGCCTCCGCAGGGCAACCTGCGCTGCCATGACGCGCTGTCTCTCCGCGATTAATGCGCATTTTACGCACGCGCAGTCCCGCCAGCGGCAGAAGCGCTTGTGACCCTTCAGAGCTGAAACCAGCCCGTGATTCCTGCAGCGGGCGCATTTCGGGCTGCGCGGGTAACTCCTGTCCTCCGGACGAAGAAAAAGCGCCGGGTGCGGTGAGAGGAGAGAGAAGCGTCCTGTGCTCGACTCCATCAGCAGCTGAGAGAGAAAACAAATCAACTGGTGAAGAAGTGAATGAGCTGAAGATTTAATACTGCAAGTGACAAAAGAGAAACAGGACACCCGACACTCCCCTTCACTTCCCTGCATTACTTTCATCTCAATGAGTTTATGAGTCTCCTACATTAAGAGCTGAAACTTTAATCTTCTTTATTTAAATGTTCTGTGTGTGTGTGAGTAACTTACATCAGTAATTCTGGTCATTAACTCTTTCATCTGTAAAGTTCATCTGATTATGAAAACTAAAACCTTTCTTTCTTTTTTATTTAATTATAGTTTCACTGATTGTAATTTTTTGTGCTAATGAAAATCACATATCTGGTGAAGACTTCAATGTGCAAAACATTATATTTGTTAAATACAGCTTTTGTAACAAAAATAATTGTGTATGGACATTCAAAGTCATACAAGTTTGAAAGGCATGATGGCATTTTAATAAACTACACCTTTAAAATAACCCATAACTTTATGAAAGATAGCCACATGATAGGTCTTCTTATTTTGTCTCATCTACATTAATGCTCTTTTCTAGGCTTTATTTAATTCAGAGAGAAAATATTTCCAACACACATTTCCAAGCTGATTCTCTTTCTGGTATTTGCATTCAGTTGGCTGCTGTGACGCCCGTGTCGTGTGATGCTCTTCTGGGAGAGAGGCAGAAAAGAAAACCAAGGTTTTTATCACATTCTTCTCCATCTGTGTCTTATCACTGAATGCTACAGATCTTATCTGAACCCACGCTGTGTTTCTACACGGATGATCAACAGAGTGCCACTATAGCAGACGTGTGTGTGTGTGTGGGATCTTACACAGCATGAACTTAACTAAAACTAAACACTGATCTACACCTATCATCGTTCCAAGCGTTTCTTTCCAATATGTCCAGAACTATGATTCCCAAACATAAATGTAGGAGATCAGTTCAGGCCCAAATCGTAATCTCGTCATCATAAAAAGTACAAATAACCAACGTCTCGCAGAAGCTTCAGAAGATGGCAGCCACTGTCAGGACTTCACGCAGCTTTCAATAACCTGTCATGTAAATCTGTAGATGTGTGTTCTTGCCATGTGTCCGTTTTCAAAATTTTCTAGTCTGACATTAATGACAAGTGAGATCCAGCAGTGTGACGGCTTCTAACTGGACCAACAAGCAACAATCAAGTGTACAGAACCCAACTTCAAGTCAGTTGAAGCTCCTGTTTGCTCTCTCTCTTGTTCTCTCTCTGTCTCTCTCTCTTTCGATTGTATGCTGTCACTGAGGCAAGATACAAGTGAGGGTCCCTGATAGATCATATCTGTTCTTAAGACCACCAAAATACAAAAGAGGATAAAGACTTAAAGTTCAGACAGAAGAAACCAAATTATGCACACACACGCGGGCGCACACAAACACAATTGGTATTGTAAAAAAGCCAGAAATGCTTTCTCTTGAGTTTACACATAAATCACATTTATAGGTTAAATTCAAGCACTTTAAGGCAGCTTCACAGAAAATACATTTTAGATCAAACAGTAGGGACACAAAAAGCATTTACAGGAAACAAAGGAAAAGAACTGACAGAAAATGATCAAATAATTGCCAGTAAAATTGGAAATGCAATTTAAACTTGATAGTATGTGTGTCTTAATAGAGTGATTCTTAAAACTTTTATCGAGCATCCCCAGAACCTCTGAATCTACTGGCAAAATCAAATAATCGCATCAAAATCCTTTCATCTGTGCTCACAATCAAACAATGCTTAGTTTCAGGTGAAACATACAGGCAGTCAATATATAAAACTCTACAGAGCCTTCATTAGACACAAAATAACATCTAGGACATTTGGTTGTTTATTGTTTACTATAAGTCCTGCAAATACAGTACTAGTAAGTTTTGAATGTCTATACTGTATATCTAGCACTTGTGTCTTGTAAAAATTCAGCAGTCCAACTGCATAATCTCAAATTGGGATTGGGAAAAACTCAAAATGAAAATGATGTTACAGGACTCAACAAATGTGAAACTGCAAAACCAAGTCAATAAAAAAATTCTGTCTCTGTTCAGATTTTTTAACTCGCGCGTTTCCCGTGGCAACGCTTCATTTGAGCGAAATGCACTATCCGCGCCGCGCGTTCCACACCGCAGGATACCTAATCGCGTCTTTGCATTGACTTAACATGTAAATCACTCGCGCTTGCTGCCTCTTCCGCATCTGGCGTGAACCCTGCATAAGGGGCTCAAATGCCGTAGCCTCTGCTTCTGCATTGTTGTTTGCGTTGACGTGCAATTACACATGCAGACCACTAGAAGGCAGTATCCACGCATGTAACCTATAGCAGTGCAACAGCCAAAGAAGAAGTAATATGACCAGTAAACCCATAGATATGTATATAAAGGCTAGATGGCTCGTCCGCGCTGATGGCCAATTGAGTTGAACGTCCGCATTTTGGCGGCCATCTTAGGACAGGGCGCTCGCTCACTCGTAGCATTGAGTTTTAATGATGCAGGTACTTTTAAATGACCATAACTTGCTTAATTTTTTACCGATTTTCAAACGGATTGGTTTGTTATAAACGTCAAAGATTTACCTATGACACTGAATACGTATACTAAAAATAAATAAAAAATTAATGAAACATGTTAAAGCATCCATAATTATAGCCACGTTAATAACGTTTGTAAAAAACCAAACCGTTTGTAAATCCGTCAAGAATTCAGCAAGTTACGAGCATTTTAGTTGGCGTATGTCACTCACCTTCCGTCCACAGCAGCAGGGAGCAGCACTATGGCAGCACTGACCTAAGATGGCCGCCAAGTGACGACACAGCTGACTCCGCCTTGAGCCATCTAGCCTTTATATACATATCTATGAGTAAACCCACAAACAGGGCTTTGAACCAGATTTTTTCCCCAATTGGTTCGTTCTGAACAGAAACAGTATTTTAACATTTTCGGTTCAACTCTAAAGTTGACGTTCCTGATTAGGTTAGAACAAAAAATAAAGTTCCCGAACCGGTTAATAACGTTCCATATTAGCTGTGGGACATACAAATAAGTAGGCTGATCATTAGGACATTAAACTTAAATTATTAGTCTACATAGTTTTCCTTAAGTCTCTACCTTGTCATTAAACATTAAAAAAGTCTACATTATGTAAGCGGCATAACTGTAATTCTGACATGCCTACATTTGTTGAGTGCACTTAAACACACGCACACACACACGCAAGCCTTTAAAACACGTGCAAATGATCAACTTTCACCCTATTTTAATTTGCGTATTAATCTGCAAATCGCATGTGAGCCGAACTGTGGGTCGTGATCTGTACGGATCACGGATCAACTGCAATTCGTTACACCCCTAATTAGTTAAAAAAAAACCATCTTGAAATACTTGGTAGCCTACAATATTTACCTCTGATGATTGAGCATTAGAGACTTAGGCTTGAGTAGGCTACTTGCTGGTGGCAAGCTTCTCATTTCTCCGATAAGTCAACGACGACTGGAAGTGAACTTCACAGAGTATTGCGCAGAAATCTTGTCAAAGAACGGAAAAAATAACGGTATTAACCGGTTACCATTATTTTCAATAAACGGTTCTGTTTATTAAAAAAGTTGTGTTAAGAGAACGCACAAGACATTTTAAGTAAGACATTTAACTGTTTTTCTTTGAGCTCAAAGATAAAGAGAAATCAACTATCAGATAAACAGACAAGGTAAGATTAATCTCTGCATCTCATGCTGGGCGTTATGGGCAACAATTATGTGTCTGATATACACAAACCATCTGCACTTATCTGACTGCTGGCAGCAGCAGGATCAGACGCAACACACTAGCAAAAGCAATCTACGAAAAAGAGATCTGATGTGTAGCCTTGATATTCAGGGTCAAATCAAAATTGATAACTGTGTTATTTTTCCCCCACGTACACTAAGAGAAATGACTTCAAGAGTGATTCCAGATCACCTTTATGTAGCAGAAATCCTAAACCACAGCAATGAAAAGATCATCATCTTAATCCCAATCATTCCAATTATATGTACGTACTGCATGTTGTTGCATGTCAAAAGTCCCAATTTGCATACGCTGCTCCCCACCCCAATGCAAGTGAGTTTTATCATCTTGTCAGACAGTAATGGTGAATCTTAGATCGTGAATTACTGCAAGTCTGTCCGTGTGGTGTCAAACTAGATACATGTTCTTTTGTTGATGACGTTGTCACAGCCACAGGAGACAAACTGTCTGAGAGGAGACTCATATCAGTGCACTCATGTGAAACTCATGTGCTTTTCCTTCAGGTAATGTAAACAGCTCACTTAATTCCTGTGTTTGCCCGACTGAAAGGCAACTGTGCAACTCCAGGTAAAAATAACCCTATATTTGAAACTACTACAAAGCAGTGGTGGTCTGCCATGGCCAACAAAGCCTTGTCTGCTGCTGGCCTAAAGAAGACTATCTGAACCACTGATTTATATTTGAATCTATTTGGTTACACTTTATTTTGATAGTCCACTTTAGACATTCTACTAACTATAAATAACTTTGCAACTTCATTTCAACTAACTTTCAACAATTTGCAACTATACGTCAACTAACTATCATTAGAGTATTAGTAGACTGTAAGAGTTGGGGGAAGAGGTTTGGGTTAGTGGAATAAGTTGACATGTACCTGCAAAGATACTTATAGACAGTTGAATGTCTGTTGAGATATCATCACGATAAAGTGTTAGTAGATATTAAGCAGACAGTCTACTAATTCTCTAAAGATTGGTAGTTGATAAGTAGTTGCAAAGTTACTTATAATTAGTAAAATGTCTAAAGTGGACTATCGAAATAAAGTGTGTTACCATATATTTTTTTCCATGAATGTGTATTAAATAAATCCCATAACAGTCTATTGTCTTAATTTCATAGCTTTTCTCTTGGTTGCGCTAGCTGTTTCCAGTAGTGTATATTTATGATGAGCATTATATGAGCATTTGTCCAATCATATTTCAGCCAGCGGTTGACATCATGCGTTGTCAGGGTCAAAGAAATCTGCCTAGGCCTTCAGAATAAACAGTGCGGGTGCCTTCAGCTTAAGATAAATGGCAATACAATTTCTTGAATATTACTTTTTTAATAGTAAACCTTTGAAAAACTCTTTGCATTAAATTTGAATAATAGACTGTCAACAACGTGATTTGTTATACCTTGATTCTTCAAAACACTTTGTGTGATATGTTATGTCTGATAACATGTTAGTAGGTCCAGTTTGTTTGTTTCCTGACCGGACTATATACGGGGGAACACAAGGGATAGGATGTTTGCTGTACTTAAGTGTGCTTGGAAGAGGTTTTGAATAAAAGCTGAGTTAGTGCAGAAGCTTGTGTTTTATTTGAATAAGGTTTTTTGTAAGCTTTTTCAAGAACCATTTATGCGATTTCTTTTGCACAAAAGAGCTTGACATAATTGTAAATACCTATCAAACGTTTTTTGTGTATAATATTCGCTGCATCTCATTGTGTAGTGTCTTTTTTTATAAAGTAAATTTTAACTGTTATTCCTTTATGTGTAAAATACAGTCATTTCTATTTTACTTTGCAATTTAACCGTTGATGTGTTTCTATTGGTATTACGAGATGGATTCATTCAGATAGGAGAAATGCATGGACCGCCACTATTCAAAAAGTGTACTTAAATACCAGCAAGTACATTTGTAGTACATTAGGTTATTTTTGTGCTAAACAATAGTGTAAAAGTTCTGCACTACAAATATACTAATTAAAAGTCTAGTTTTCTTCAGTAGTACTTCTGTGCACTTCAAATAGGTATGCAAAATACCAGCAATAGCCTACTTATAAAGATTAAGGATGGGCTCTCAAAATAGCACAGTTCAGAACCCTTATGTTTTTAAGTTTATCTTAAGTGCTAAAGACATTTTTTTATATTAAGTACAAAATAAGTGTGTGGAAAAGTACATTTACTAACTGTACTTACCTTTTTTTTCACCTGGGACATGTTGATCTTGAGCAGTATGCCTAAAAGGCAGCATCTAGCAGACACATCATATTTTTAATTGAATAAAAAATGAGCTCAAAATCTTTGAGCAAAAGTTACTTTACCCCTCACCACCAGTATTAAATCTGCCCTGCATAAGAACCCTAACATGCACAGAGTCAGGTTTGTCCGTTGGTTCAGTCTCATTCAGTCTGTAAATATCAGATTTCATCTCAGCGTCAAATAAACACCATGACTCAGGTCATGCCAGGGTCAGCAATGAATCAAAGGTCATGAGATAATGACAGACCTCAAACCAGAGAAAGAAAATATGAGCTTGACAAAGAGGAGATTATGTTTCTTCTGAGGTGTCCTGATTCCTGGCCGAGGAAACATTTGCTGGAGCTGTTGCAGTTATTTTCTCTTGTCTGAGGTGATTGTTTGCGTCTTACGCTCCATTCAGAGCAGATTCCTGTGGCTGAAGCTTTTGTTTGCTTTAATTGTTGGGATTAAGTAACTCTGGTGAATGTGAGTTCTGCTTTAACATGCCTATGAGAATATAAGTCTGGTTATCTACATTCTCAAGTCTCCGGTCCCTAACATCATTCTGATTCATTCAGAGCAGTCAAGTTTTTTCAGCTAATTCATGACCATATGCTGCACAATCTTAAGTGTTAAAGGAGTCATATGATCCGATTTCATGTTTGCCTTTGTTTTAAAGTTCCAGTTCTTTCTGTGTTTTTGAAGCTTTGATTGTGTTTACAGTGCCCAATATAACATGTGTTCATGTTTCATGTGTAAAAATTACGCAATTTACTGATCTGTATAGCGCTGTTTTCACTGTCCTAAAAACGGGCTGATGTCTTCCTTGTTCTATGAAGTCCCTCATACAGAAATACGTATTGAGTTCTGATTGTGTAGTTTGTTTAGTGTGTTGTGATTGTGTAGTTTGTTCAGTGTGTTGTGATTCAATAGCAGCTTAGCTTGCCATTACCTTAGCTGGTGACTGGCGTATTTCTGTGGGTGGAGTTTAGTCAAAAACTGTTCACGTGACGTCATTAAAGCAGGAAGTAGAGGACTGTAGTCCAAACCGGCCGTTCACTGTAGGCTTTGAAAGGGGACGTCTGTTAATGAAAATATATCACCTAGCAGTGAACTTTGAGCTTTATCATTTTAGAGGTATTATTTATGCTATATAACATTACACACTAACTAGGGTTTAAAAAATGGGATCAGGAAGAACGTAACCTTTAAGATTGTTAAAAGATGTTTGTGCACATGGATCTGTAAAATTGCAAAAATTAAAGTTTCAAATCCAAAGAGATCTTCTTTTAAAAGTGAAGCCTCATCCACGCCTACCTAAAACACACCCATGCAGTTAGACGTCATACTGGTTTGAACATTTGAAAAACACCGCCCTAATGTATACGCAAAGTAGCCAGGGTTTCTCCATGCTGCCTTGCGCGCAAATTTATTCATGCTGCAAGACGATGACGACGTCTATGTGACACACCGAAGCAGTTTTGTTTATCCAACACGGCAGCAGACACGAAGCTACTTTTCAATGCAGCCTTAGATAGTATTCTAAGTAGTTTTGAACGTGTTTATTTAAAAAAAGAGCAACTTTTGATGTTAAACAATTTCATTTCCAAGAAGGATGTTTAGATATGGCAAGACATGATAGCCACGGAGTTTTATAGGACCAACCTCTTAAGCATCGTCGTTGACGAAGTACAATTAACTTATAAAAGTGGTATTTATTAATATCATATTGTAATTATGCATGTACTGTGGTTGTCACAGTGCCACTAAAATGTGTTGCTTTTCAATATCACTATACAGCTACCGGTTTAGTTGCATAGCTTTCAGCTGTGCTCACACGTACCCGATAACAGTTGTTGATGTTTGAGTTGATGTCGCTCTACATACGTCATGTGGTATAATTAAAACAATTGCCTATGAGCTACGTACAGACGCATTTGATAGACATTTGTAGTGCCCAATAAACGGCTGGGCATTTGTAAACCACGCCTCAAATACGAGAAAATTAGCATATGGTTCCCAGACCACGTCTCATTCTCTATGAGACTGGTCTGGTGTTAGCCAGGCTATACGCAAAGATAGAGGGTGTAACTTTCAATCGCGTTGTGGTATTGTTGGTAAGAAGCATCACATTTCCTTTTACGTAATTCAGCCAATCCCAACTCACTGGATAGCTGGCCAATCAGTTCACATTGCGCTTTCTCAGAATGATGAGCTTTGTACAAATCGACCGGTTACAGATGGGCAGGACTTAGAGGTGCCATAAAAATTTATGGTATGTGGAAAATAATGTGTTTTTGAACCATAAACCATGCGAACACATTGTATTATGTCACAAGGTGACGATCTTTTCGGGGCGGAACCAAAAGTTGGGAAAGTTTGGTTCCGCCCGGATGTTTCCGCCCAGACCGGAGAACGGAAACACCGGACATCCGGCAGCTTCGCGAAGGCTGTAATCAGCCGATTGAGTACAGCTGTGTATAATTAAAGAGATCGCCGGGTAATTGGACAATTGGAGGACATGGAGGAGTATAAAAAGGGCAGCTAAACCACAGTTCGGGAGTTCGGGCACGAGAGAGGGATTGACACGGGGAAAGCTCCTCTGCTTAATGCAGAAAAAGTAACTACGTACCTTTTGAAGAGCCCGCAGGCTCTGTTGATCCGGGCTGCGCTTGGAGCGCGCGGAAAGAAGACAGGAGCTGCCTGGGGTGAAAGAAAGGCGATACGTGGGTGGAGAAAAGGAGCACCCCGAAGAGAGCATTGTGCTGACAAGTGGTTGTGTGTGCTGAGGAACGGAGCTGTGCTCGTTGTTAGACGTGGTGGCTGTCTGTATTTCTCTCTCTCTCCCTCTCTCGTTATAGTTTACGGTGGACCTGCTGGAGTAAACGGAAGATCCTATGGGTAAAAAGGAACTTTGGTCTAACCAGTACTGTTGAAGGAGTAAAGCAGGAAGAAAATTGATCTTGTTGTACAACGTAAACAGAGGCTATCTGCTGTGAGTATACCCTTTGGTGTGGAGTAACTTGCAAAAATTAACCTGTGTAACCGTTGGAGACCTCCAGGAGAAGGAGGGCGGCCCTACCCCTACAATAGTGTGGTGGGCGAGCCGTTAGAAGGTAAATCCAAACATCCACCGCAACGAGACTTATTCTGGTCGTATTTTCCATCGCCCCTATCCCAGCCCAAGCGCAGTGGAGGACACCGGGCGCTTCCCTTGTTGTGTTGCACTTATAGTGTGGTGAGTGAGACTTGCAATTAATAAGCTTTTCACGTTTGGAGTGGTGCTGTGTATTTGCTGTGGGTTGCTGTGTGTCTTATTAGACGAAGCCCCGCATCATCCATTTCTTCTACTGGGCAGAGGACGGAGAGGCTAACGACCTCAGAAATTACTGTTACCATACGTAGTGTGCTGTTTCGGAGTACGAAGGGACGCAGACCAAGAGCTGTCAGTGACTGTGAGTAAACATTGGAAATATTCGTGGTGTAAACTTACCTGTGTCTGTTTTGTCGCAGAGTTAGAGGCGAAAGGGTCCGCCGCCCCCGCGGTCTCTACAAAGGGGCGCCCCTGTCCAGGATTCGATCGGCCTACGGGCAGTGGAGATAGGGCAGCGCTCGGCCCGGTGAGGTGGTGTGTGACCTTCGCCCCTCTGCTGACCTACGGAGGAAACCATACCTACCCAGAAAGCTGTAAACAGCAGAGCCGGTGAGAAATACTCGAAGTCTCAGTAACAGTGTCTTTGTGTCCTAGCGGCCACCTGTGGAGAGAGAGAAGAACGAGAGTGAATAATCGAAGAACAGACCGTGAACGTGATACCTACCCAGAAAGCTGTAAACAGCAGAGCCGGTGAGAAATACTCGAAGTCTCAGTAATAGTGTCTTTGTGTCCTAGCGGCCACCTGTGGAGAGAGAAAAGAACGAGAGTGAATAATTGGAGAGCAGACTGTGAACGTGATACCTACCCAGAGAGCTGTAAGCAGCAGAGTCGGTGAGAAATACTCGAAGTCTCAGTAACAGTGTCTTTGTGTCCTAGCGGCCACCTGTGGAGAGAGAGAAGAACGAGAGTGAATAATTGGAGAGCAGACTGTGAACGTGATACCTACCCAGAGAGCTGTAAGCAGCAGAGCCGGTGAGAAATACTCGAAGTCTCAGTAACAGTGTCTTTGTCCTAGCGGCCGCCTGTGGAGAGAAAGGACAACGAGAGTGAACAATTGAAGAACAGACTGTGAACGTGATACCTACCCAGAAAGCTGTAAACAGCAGAGCCGGTGAGAAATACTCGAAGTCTCAGTAACAGTGTCTTTGTGTCCTAGCGGCCACCTGTGGAGAGAGAGAAGAACGAGAGTGAATAATTGAAGAACAGACTGTGAACGTGATACCTACCCAGAAAGCTGTAAACAGCAGAGCCGGTGAGAAATACTCGAAGTCCAAGTAACAGTGTCTTTGCGTCCCAGTGGCCGCCTGTGGAGAGAAAGGAAAACGAGAATGAACATGAGGAGAGTGGACTGTGTGAAGATACAGTTGGTGGTGGAGGAGAGCCTAGAGTGGCCATTATTTTAAGTTCCCCGTTTTCCCTTCCCTATATATCTTTTTAAGTAAATTAAATAAAGTACCTTTTTAATATTATGCTTACCTTGTGTGTCTGGTCATTGGGGTGGCTTTGGGAATCTCCTCGAGGTGGAGAAAGGGGCGTGACCTTATTTACATCTGGGTCCACCCCTACCTGTGACAATTACACGAAACACACAAAGTTATGTGCTTTTTAGTCACAAAATATGGGCCCTGTAAAAAAAGATGTGGTGATTTTCAGCCAATTAGGGCGCACTCACATTATCCAAACCAAACCAAACCAAGCCACAGCGCGATTGTCACCCCTCCCTACTCCCCCAGATGCACGCACTCACACTATACTTGTATCGATCCGAGTCCGGGCGCGCTTTCGTCATTAAGATGCGATTGTTTTGAAAAAAAGCAGGAAGTAAAGCTCTCTCTTAACACTGGAACCCACCGTAATGATAAGTCTGTGTTTTTTATTCGGAGTCGTTTGGTGCGCGATTACAGACAGCCCTCTCACATGTCATCATATTGCTTAGTTCATCTGTCACGTGCGCAGCTCGGACATTCACGTAACCCCGCGGCGCGCATCAAAAGGTTTTTACGGAGGCAGATGAAGGTGAGTGGTCGCGCAACTGACGTCTTCACCTTTTGAATCGCGCTCAGGCGCGAATGCGCTCACACCACAGCCTTCCGCGCCTGAGCCCAAGTGAACCGCGCTCCGGCCCACCTCTGCAACCCGGCCCTGGCGCGAATAACCAATCCGCGCTCGGGCGCGGAACAGAGCGATCACACTAGTCAAACAAACCAGGCTTTGGGGGTCAAACGCGCCCGAGCGCGGTTTGGTTTGGATAGTGTGAGTGCGCCCTTACATGCAGAAGTGGTCCTGTGTCTCCACAGGGGTCCATTATCTCCTCGGGGAAGTTTTAGTCTATACACCCGGGGCCTACAAACAATGTCAGATCTGTCCAAAATTTTACACGATTGCTAAAAGTCCATACATGAACACATCTACATGCCAATTTTTATTGCAATCCCTAGAAAAAAGTCTCTTGCAGCAACGCCCTACACCAAATAGGAAGTCAGATAATTTTTAATTATTTCTCAGATTTTGGCTAGTTTTTATCATTTCCAGTCATCATACTTTTACAAACTCCTCCTACAGTCGTCGTCGGATCATCATTATATTTGGTAAATCTCATCTTTAGACCTTTGTTATGCTAAATTGCAAAGGATTTAATTCTACGTTAAAATTTGTGTCGGTTCAAGCTCGTTAAATTTTTATGTTTTGCCATGAAACGGGTTACTGGAACTCAGGCATAGAATGTCCAATCTGTCCCAAACTTTACACGATTGATAAGTGTCTTGCACTGAACTCATCTACATGCCAATAGTCACTTATGGTTACAGCGCCACCAGCTGGCAACAGGGAGTGACATGTTTACACTGATTATGCAATGTCCAATCTTTCCCAACTTCACATGATTGATAAGAGTCCTGGACTGAACACATCTGCATGTCAATGGTCACTTATGGTTATAGCGCCACCAGCTGGCAACAGGAAGTGACCTGTTTACACTAATTTTGCAATGTCTGATTTGTCCCAAACTTCACATGATTGATAAGAGTCCTGGACTGAACACATCTACATGCCAATAGTCACTTATGGTCATGGTACCAACAGCTGGCAACAGGAAGTGACATGTTTACAATGATTATGCAATGTCCATTCTGTCCCAATCTGTGCTCTAATTAATGTTTAATACGACTCTAGGACTGAAGGCATTTATGTACACTATTCCGTTTTAGTTACTGCGCCTCTTGCTGCCAACTGGAGGTGTGGCACATCAAAATAACATTGCCCTATTCCTCCTATATTTAGCCACTTAAATCCAAATCCTCCACTGTTCACTGCTTTCCTAAGGCAATCGACTGGCGGTGGCCATGGGTGTGAGGGCCCTTTCATCACTGCTTGCAGCTTTAATTTATAAAGCATTTATATGCACAAACAGGCATGAAAACGTGTACACCCGTTTTTGCACAAAAGGTGGGATTTATTAAGAAAAACTTAATGGGAAAATGTTTGAAGACAAAGTAGTTTGGCTGATGGTGAGCTGAGAAACTTGACTGCCGAGAATTAAGCATTTACTTTTTTAGATTTTATTTAAATTTTTACATTTAAGTTGCTTGTAGGTCCCGGATACTACAAAAAATACAAATAACTAAATCATCATTATGGGTCCTAATGATACATACATACATACATACATACATACATGTTCACATAGTTTAAAGACATAAAAGGAACTGTGTGCTGAAAGTACATAAATTATTATTTCTATAATGGTTGTAGCACTCATAATGTAATTGGCGTGACAAGGTGTAAATGATTAAATCTGATCGCTGTAAACATAAATCACAGACTGCAGCGACACTTAGTCTTCCAGCAGTGCCAGCGCATCCATCATACAATATGCACTATGGTGCTACATGTGACGAACTCCGATGTGGCCCAGCGGATTTCACTCTTGTCCGTCCAGGTGCAGGTGGGACTACACAATGGCTGCCGGGATCAGACTTACACCGTACTGGTGGGGTCCAGAGGGCCTCCGCTGCTTTGTATCACTGGGGACCAGTCGACGAACAGGTAGGTGCTTCAGAGGGGTCCACCAGATCTGCGCTGGAGCATACAGGTAAGTATAACAAGACAATGCGCTGGCTGTAACTTTAGGGCATACAGTAAGTATACAAGGGAAAACGGGAGCTTCACTTGGGCGTGTTGATAAGTGTATTCAGGGCAGCTGGATCTTCACTTGGATATGCAGGTGAGTATGCAATACGGTGAGTGTACAGAAAAGGCAACTGGGGCTTCTTTGGACCTACAGGCGGGCGTACAACACAGTATGCTGGCTTTAGCTTTGGGCATATGTTAAGTACATAAACAGGGCAACTGGGACTTCACTTGGGCTTGCAGGTGGGCGTACAACACAATATGCTGGCTTTAGCTTTAGGCATATGGTAAGTACATAAAACGGGGCAACTGGGACTTCACTTGGGCTTGCAGGCAGGTGTACAACACAATATGCTGGCTTTAGTTTTAGGCATATGGTAAGTACATTAAAGGTAACTGGGACTTCACTTGGCTTGTAGGCGGGCTTACAACACAATATGCTGGCTTTAGCTTTAGGCATATGGTAAGTACATTAAAGGTAACTGGGGCTTCACTTGGGCTTACAGGCGGGCATACAACACAATATGCTGGCTTTAGCTTTTGGCAGAAGGTAAGTATAACACAACAGGTTATCTTTGGCGGTGGGCTTACGGTGAATATACAGAGAAACAGGAAGTAGATGTAACTCACAGACCTTTGGGAAGATGGACGTCAGGCGTTAACCTTTTCTTGGGTTTTCAACGAAAGGCTGATAGAGATGCGGGTCGAAGGCTGCTGCGTTGGGCCAAACACGGCCTCTGCTGGTGTCACCACACAGGTAAGTTCAGGTAAGATGTTTCACCCTGGGTGTGCTACACTGAGTGGATCGAACGCTTCCCTCTCCTCTCTTCCAACCGACAGGGCAAGAGATCTGGACCGGGGCGAACCTTTGAAGAGACTCCACAGCAGGTATTGTTACACACGCAGCCGATTTCCTCCTACAGCAGCCAAACTTCTTACCGTTAATATTTCCCACTTTATCCGCATTGTTCTTACTTGGTAGATTTATCTCACCACCGCCTGGTGGGGAAGAAAGGTCGGGATGTCGCCAACGGCATATAAATGAAGATTTTTACTTCGCCAGCCTCAATGTTCACTTCTTTCACAGGAGTTTGTCCGGCCTGAAAGGTGGTTATTGACGACACAGACACAGCACAACACTGCAGTTTTCAGGTGTATACACTCACAGCAAAGGACAAGACTCACCCACTGCACTCCACACACTCTTAGTAAATTAGGGTCAACACCACATCTGGCTGGGGACTCGTCCTGAAATTCGTTGAGACAATGATCCAGCGAATGGTCAGGTGTAGACGTCGCCTCACGACACCCCTGTGTTTTCATTCGCTCGCTATTTCCGGCTCACCCACAACTCCTTTCCACAGTGGGGCCGCTCACATGCTATGCCACAACTCACAAAGACTCAATGTTCACTTTAGATGATTATGCTGCCGAGCATTGATTTGGGGTACTCACACTGTTGTTGACACAAGGTCTCTGTGCCTCTCCTTTCCAGCTACTGGATGATTTCCCTCTCTAATGGCCTCCTTCGGCAATACTTCTGGTGAGTCTTCCTGTTTGCAATCACTCAAAGTTTGTTACACATTTGCATAGTTCGTTTCTAAGATAAATACTTTTACAAATATACTCAGCCCGGAACTAATCTCCATCACTTTCGTTCCGCCCTTTAAAAGTCACTCCGTGACATTTCCTTACACTGTCAGAGAACAGGCCAATATCAAATGGCAATTTGCAGCAATGTCCCAAATGTAATTGGCGCAATTGACTGCACTCATATTGCTATATGGGCTCCATATGTAGACAAATTCATTTATGTGAATGGCAAACGTGCATTCAATAAATGTGCAAATAATATGTGAAGCCAACTTGATTCTAAGAAATGTTGTGGCACGATGGCCTGGTTCCACACATGACTCTTCTATTCTAGCGCACAGCAGTGTTGGGAATAAACTTAGGGCAGTTGCCATTCGCAATGGCTGGCTTCCAGGTAAGTAAATGCATATTTTTTTATTTTTTTATTTTAATGCATATAAATTATGTTTACCTACCAGTTAAAGCCTAGTGTACAAATAAGCTGTTATACTTTTCAGATGATGGTGGTGTCCCGCTCATGAGCTGGTTACTCATCACTACTCATACTTAAACCCTCAGAATCCTCATAGTGCAGAGGAAATGCGCTTCAGTGATGCCCACGCTTGTGCCCTTCAGTAGTTGAGAGAGACATTGAACTCCTTAAGTGTAAATTACGTTGCCTTGATTCTTCCGGTGGTAGACTTTTATATCAACCAAAAAAAGTAGTCCAGATCATCATGGCATATGCCATTTTATACAATATTACACAGAGGAATGGTATCCCTGTTCCTCCTGACCTACCACAACACCAGCATGAAGAGCCTGACCCACAACCCCCTCCCCAACAAGAAGGACATCATCAGGGAGAAAGGCTCGGTCAGAAAATAATGCATCATTTATGATCAATGCAAAGGTTAATATTTTAACAAGATCTTTTAATGTAGATGCAATGTCACCCAGCACAACTATTATTTGCTGAAGCTCATCTGCGATTACAGTAATTACATTAATGGTGTCCCTCAGTGTCTGCAGAACAGCCTCAGTCAGCACCAGGCCACTTCCACCTGTGCCATGGGGACCTCTGAACGCTTCATAGCCACTGCAGACTTAGCACTGGGAGTTTCGTCACACTGGGCTCCTGCAGACTCTGCAAGAATAAGGACTAATTAACCAATTGTGTAATTTCTATTGTTTAATTGAGCACACAAGCAATGAAAGGATTTACCTGGTTCCCCAGCACATTTGTGTCTCCCTCCCTCTCAGACACAATACCACACACACTGGTTTGTCCGAGAATCGAGGCCATTCGGGTTTCCATTGGGGACAAACCGGATTCGCCTTTTCCCCCACCAGTCTTTTGTGCGTATGTAGACTTTTAGTGAGGATCCTACACACAGTTTTATAAATGAGGCCCCTGCTCTTTAAGGAGAAATCTGGAAAATGATAGTTAGGGTTCCAGGGCAGGTTACATTTTATGTTAGGTGTCTTTGTAATTACACAGACAAGGACTGAGTACAATATGTACAACAAGGACATTGTAAACGGTGACTAGGAAAACAGGAATGGTGATGAAGAAGATCGGGATACAAAAGGCGAAACGTTAATTGCGTGACCACTCCCCTTCATCTGCCTTTACCAGACCCGAATTGGTTATAGAGAGAACCGGGAGAATTCCCGGTGGGCCGGGCAGTTTTTCTGGTCACAAGGGCCGATGTTGTCATGCCACCGTGGGTTGAAGGTGGCTGTCCGTAGGCTGCCAGCACGTGTCCAGCCCCATTCGCTGGGAGATGTCCCAGCCGCTTTATGCCCAAGTCATAAGTTATAGATGTAACAATGAATCGTCTTTGAATAGTCATTATTTATTGCCTATTATTGAGTAAAAAATATATTTGATGCAAAAATCATTTTTATTTAAATAATTTATTTTTATCACGTTTATTGGAAAAAATGAGGATTCATATCAATATGATGTTTTCTCAAGTAAAATGGTATACCTTACGTTATTTGGCAATGATCTAAGTACTAAGATTTTTTCATCTGTTCCCTGCATAGGCTAATTGATAAATCTTGCTTGTGTATTGTATATCAGGGGTTTTCAACCCTTACCTTTTTCAACCCAACAGGTAATCTCAAGACCCACCATATAAATATAAATATAGGGGGAAACACAAACACATTTGTACCAGTTCAGTAGTCTTTAAATAAGTTTACTTGAATAATATTAAAATACTTTATGGTAGGGCTGCACAATTATAGTAAAAGTCATAATTGTTTAGGCTACTGTATTTGCATTGAATTGGAAATGATACATTTGAAAAATGCAATTAATTGCAAGGCTGCAGAAAACGTATGTAGGCTACTGAGGATTAAATTATATTATTTTAGTAAGTCATGAACTAAAGTGGGCCGGTCTAAGGCAGGGATTCCCAAAGTGTGGTGCCACCAGGGGGTGCGCGAGAGGAAAAATGTAATGGCGGTCTGTTTCTTTAAGTGGAATTTTTCCATAAAATAAATAAATAAATAAATGAACAGTAAACATTTCCTTTGTAATCGCTTTTATTTTAAATAAAAAACTGTAATTAATTAGTTTTTGATAGAAAAGTAGAAGACAGCTGCTGTCTTTTTCTACGCACTGCTCTTCTGTTATGCACTGCAGCCGCTATATGAGTGCCAACTCGTTTCATTCATTCCATATATATTATAAATATGCTTAACTGACTGAAATCAGGGAAACTGTCAAGTGTGGGACGTCTTATGATAAAGTTGTTAGTCACGAAGTAGGAGAGGGACCAAGAGAGAGAGACTTTTTATGGCACAAATAGAAACAATGAAATGTGACGACTCATGGGCACGTCTAATGCACAGGATACGCGAGCAATGTGTTTTCATGCATGGTAAAGAGACCGCCAATGAATTATATAATAAAATACATACATACTTAAAAAGACACTGTAGGGAACTTATTAAAAGCTTTCATTTAATTTTGTTTGAAACTTAAGCTGTTATAATGAATCTGCAAACGATTATACACCTTTTGTGAAAACAGTAAAGGCTTTCGTGAATGATGGGTCTGCACGTTACCCACGCATCTAGAAGGAGAGCGCACTGGTAAACATGAGGAAACTCTCATATATCATCTATTAGCTGACGGCAGTAAGTGTAAGTTTTTTACCATAGTAAACTCGAATGGCATCTAAATATCACAGTGGTTAAACGCATACACGGGGGCGCGCATTAATCTACGCTGAGCGTAGCTGCGTCTGGTCGTAGTTTCAGATGGTGCAACACGCGTAAATATTTTCACAATGTCAGACGTAGCTAAGCTCGATGTAGGACTTACACCCAACTTCTTAACGTCCGGCTGTTGCAACCGGCCCCTGGTTATTTGCGCATGAATAAACATGAGTCTTTAAAAACAAATCATTTTAACGTTTTTTTTGTTTTTTTTTGAAGTGGGGATTGGGGGTGCGCCAACCCGGTTGGGACATAGAAGGGGGTGCGCAGGAAAAAAAGTTTGGGAACCCTTGGTCTAAGGCATGAAACTCCAGGGCTGAAACTGAGTCCCACTCTGCCCCTGGTCTTTATAGAAACCTTCTGATGTGCGCAGGAGGGTAACGTGAATGTCTGCGTGGCATAAACAACAAATCAACTAAGCTACATGATTGGCATGTGAAAGGGCTGTGTGTCATCGTGCCCCAAACGACTCAAACACAAACTTAACCTTACAATTGGCTCCAGTGTTAAAAGAGGCTTTACTTCCTGTTTTCTTCAAAATAATTGCATCCTAATGATGAAAGCTTGGATCTATAAAAGTAAAGTATGAGTGCATGCCTCTAGTAGGGAGTACTGAGGGGGGACAATTGCGCTCGGGCATGATTCAAGGCAATCTGAAATTTTTGTGTGTTCTTAGGGGTGGTTCCCAGACAGGGATTAGCTTATAATAATAATAATAATAATAATAATAATGTTTTATTCATAAGTACAAGGAAAACATAATAAGGTACATTATAAAACAGCTTAAGCCAGGACTAGATCTTTATGGAGGACCACAAGAGTCATGCAAAATGTAATAAAGAACTTCAATATTTAATAACTACCTGTACAATAAAAATAGCAATTAATACATTTGTTTAGAAATTAATTATTTAAACTATAAATATAAAGACAAAGTTACAAAAAAATCATTATGTAACATTTTATTAGGCAATAAAAAGTGTGATTGTAAAAATAATGTAGAAATGAAATATTAATCCATTAATAAATACAGTGGCAAGAAAAAGTATGTGAACCCCTAGGAATAAACTGGTTTTCTACAGTGATTTGCCATAAAATGTTATCTGATCCTCATCTAGTTTACAACAATAAACAAACACAATGTGCATAAGCTCACAAGACATAAATAATTCAAGTTTCTTGTGTCTTTTTGGAAACACCCATTAAACATTCACAGTGCTGGAGGAAAATGTAAGTGAGCCCATGGACTAATTACTTTATTGAAAGCTTTTTTTGTCAGAAGCTGGCAAACTGGAGTCCAATTAATAAAATGAGTTTAAATGTGTGGTTTAGTGAAACTTTGATTGATATTAAGACACTCACACATTTTAAGATTGCTGTCCTTAAGAAGCATCAGCTCTTCTGAACCATGCTCTTATAAAGATATCTGATCAAGAGATGTTGCACTCCATAAGGCTGAAAAGGGATACAAAACAATCTCAAAATGTTTAGACCTCCATCAGTCTACACTTAGACAAATTGTCTATAAATGGAGACAGTTTAACCCTCTAGGCGCCACGGTCGACTTTTGTCGACAAGATGCGTCACTGAATGTAACTGCCGATTTTGTCACATAGGGTGTCAAATTTCGTTCATCCGCCCCCTCCACTAGATGGCAGACATGTCATACTTTATACCGGACTCAGAAAAACAGCATGCTTTTATACAAACTCTTAGAGCAAGAGCGCATTGAAGTGCGCAACAGCATAGCTAGTGTGCAAGTGAGTCATTTTATCAGAGCGATAACCTCAGCGAGTTTTTTCAATACATGATCATATAAATGGCATCAAAAAAGCTTACCTGCAATGAAGTGTTGGGTCTTATATTCGCTGACAATGATTCTGAAGGGGAATATCTGCCTTCAGAAGATGCTGGTGATTCATTTAGTGACCACGATTCAGACGCGCCCCTGCTTTGCAATCATGCAGCTGGCAAAGTGAAAGTGTAGCTATACACCAAGCACAAATGATAAATCCTTTGCCCAATGTCAGTGGTGGGAATGTTACACGGGGTCGGAGACTTCATCGGGTAAGCAAGCGTGTTACAGGTGTGGGGAATGAGGCTGGAGGTAATATGCGCGTCCAGTCTTTTTACCGTGCAAGCAATGTAGAGCGAGCTGCGTCTTCCCGAGCGGGCCCTGGGAGTCTGTCGGGCAAGCGGCCGACTTCCAGTGCTCCGTCCCGTGTACCTCATCACAATCACGGCGACAGTAAAGGCAATAGTCCCAGCTGTGCAAAATCTCTCCACTCGGGGCGCATGCGAGGCAGATCTGGCCATGCGGCTCGTAGCAGGAGCAGAGGCGGTGTTACACGGGGCAGAGGAGGAGCCATTATGCATAACGTTAGTCTATCGACGCGCAGATCAGTTTGTTTACTACTTAGTATTTACCTGAGCATTCAGTATTGTGCAATATAGCATACAGAAGGTTAGGGACATTTTTGGGGGGAAGAAGTGCTGCATTTTATCATTCAAACATGTGACTTTTCATAAAAATTCAAGATGGCTGCCACATATGACGTCATAATATGCAAATTTAATGGGACATTTTATTCCCCTCCATAAAGTGTGTCATCCTTAATATTTCTCTAATTTACATAAAGTCTCTATCTCTTATCACGTTTAAGATATAGCCTTTTGAAAGTAACATGTCAAAATTAAACGTTTTAGGAAAAAACCTCTGGCGCCTAAAGGGTTAATACAGTAGCTACCCTTCCTAGAAGTGGGCTCACAGCCAAGATGACAGTAGTTATAGCAGGCCACCTCTCGTCAAACTTTTATGACCCCCTCCCCCACCCGCTGACAGGTTGTGTTTGACAGCTCGTGTTTGACAGGGGGTGGGACAAACAATCAACCGGTGTACAAGCTGTCAACTTTAGACAGCGAGTGTGTGGTCGTTTATGACATGTCATTTAGTGGTTTGTTTTTCCTGCGTGTGTTTTATGTCAAACCTATGCTGTCATGTTTAATGACAGCTCGTGTGTGACAGCTCGTGTTTTGACATTTGCTGTCTGCGTCTCACCCATCCCCCCTCCTTTCTCACAAGCCCTGCATTCTTTCACAGGGGTGCGTGTTGTAAGAGAGTAAAGATTTCTAAAACTCAATGTTGGTAAAATAATTCACCATTACGGTGTCAAAAAAGTAAATGTTTATTTTAGATTTAGACAAATCATGAACAATGTTATGATTAAAACTTTTGTTTGTAACATCACAAGTTATTTAATTAAATATTCCGTATACGGGTATAGTTTAAGCAATGACCTGAGCCATAACCTTCGGCGCCATCGATACTACAATCTTTAGACAATAGTCTAAACTAAATAAAATTTTAAACGGTTCAGGAATTCTGTTAATCTTTTCATGACCTGCTCTATAGTTTCACGCGTATTAAAGATCCGGCGGTGCCTGACAAAGCGCCGGGTGTGTGTTCATATATGCCGTTTTAAATTAACCTTAATAAATGTAATTCTGTCCACTATGGCAAAATAGGGGTTTTATTTTAGATTTAGGGGATTCTTTAACCAACTCTCTGATTAAGACATGTGTATACGTGCACCGATGGTGATAGAGAACTTATATCTGACGTTAATAAACTTTTTAAATGTTTTAAGACGTGTTCATCCCATCTTAGGGGTTTTATTTTTAATTAAATGATTCTTAAAACCATGTGTGAAAATGTGTATATTATACAATGAGTCTTATATTGTCTGCTCTGACAAAAATAAAGTATTATTTTAGATTTTAGGTCAATTGACTGCGTGTATCTTATAAATACAACTTGATAATACGTTTGTTTTGTCAAGAGACTTCTTTAAAGTCACGCAATAATAAAATATTTTAGTTGTAACTGGTTAACCTTAAAAGTACTATTATCTATTTAACTATAAGCTATATTTTTCTGACCAGCCTCAAAGTTTCTGATGCTGGTCTTATGACAGTGTGTGATAGATAATTCACAGCAGGGGCGGTTTGTAATCTAGGCAGTGTCTTTTAAAACCGCTATGGTAATGTGTAATATGGTCACTCTGACAAAAATAAAGCATTTGGTTGTAACAAATTATTTAATGAAATATTCAGTATGTGTATAGCGATGAACTGTGTCAAAATCACCGGGGTCCCATCAATACTATATTCTTTAGACTAAAGGGTATTTTTTTTAATCTAAATAAAATCTTAATCTTTTCATGCACAATATTCTGATCACGCCATTAGATTGTGTTCCAGCGATTACAATAGAGAACATACGCGGATGCGTGTTCATATCCACCGTTAAGAAACTTTTCCTAACCCTAACCCTAACGATTAAAGACATTTTCAATTCATCTTCTGGGGTTTGTTTTAAAATAATGACACCTTAAAATCAACTGTGAAGATGTGGTTATTACACAATAACATGTAATTCTGTCCGATCCGGTATAATAAGGGTTTTATTTTAGATTTGGGACTTTCTTTAACCAAGTCTCTGATTAAAACATGTGAATGAGTGTACCAACGGTGCCAGAAAACGTACGCTGATGCGCTCATATATCTGGCGTTAAGAGCCTTTTAAACGTTTTAAGACATTTCACACCCTCTTCTGAGTTGAATTCATTAATGTCATCTAATATCCACGTGTGTACATGTGTATTTACGATAAATGTAACATGGTACGCGTTGTCAAAATAAAAGGTTTCTTGAACATGTTATTCCAGTGTGTGTTTCTTGTCTTGCGAGTGTTCGACATATTTATTGATGTGGAAAAAAAGTTTGTTGTTTGGACGATCAGTTTCAGTCTCTCTCTCTCTATCACCATCCGCTATCACCCAGCGGCCCTAGTGTGTCTGAACAGCGGTGGTGTTCAGCGGTCCGTACTGTTTCTAAAACTCTGTGTTGGTAAAATAAAGGGTAATTCAGCCCCCATTGACAATAACTAAAAGGTTTATTTTAGATTTTATGTAGAACACCAGAGCCTAATTTAGGGGAGACACTGCAGGATCTAAAAGTTTGTAACATTACAAAATTATTTAATGAAACATTCAGTACGTTTATATTTAAGCAATAAATTGTACCAAAACCTCCGTAGGTCTACTATTCTTTAGACATAAAGTCTATTTATTTTAAACTAAATAAAAGCTGATTCGCTTCACGAGATCTGTGAAGCTTTTCAAGCAGAGGGTTCTGTTCAAGCCATTAAAGATCGGGGGCTCCGGCGTTCACAATAGAACATACGCGGTTGCGTGCACATATAGGCCATTAAGAAACTTTTTAAATGATTAAAGACATTTTCATCTCATATTCTGGGTCTGTTTTAACCTTATGACACCTAAAACCAATTGTGAATATGTGCTTATTACACAATAAATGTAATTCTGAGAGCTCTGGCCATATACAAGTTATTTTAGGCATATCATTATCCCATACTCATAAGATAATGATTAAAGCATGTTATTGCATAGAGCAATAAACACATACACTCACATATCTACATGTATGGTTTTAAAAACAAAACTTTTTAATGTTAAAGACATTTTGACCCCATTTTCTGGTTTTGTGTCCACTGTGGATCCCAACCTCTATGTGTTTATTATACAACAAATGCAATTCTGTCAGCATTTCTAGTTTTAGAACGCCTCTGATTTAAACAATGTGTGTGTTTGCATGGGGGTCTATGATGTCTCTGTTTGTTACTAAAGCTTTGATATTAAGTCTGAGCCCCTCATTGACAAGAAGTAAAGGGGTTTTTAGATTTAGTCTTCATTACACAGATACTGATTAAATCATGTTATCCATTATTTGCGATTTAAAGAAACTTAAAAGGTTTAAGACATTTTATATCACATTTTGGTGTTTTATTTTTAATTAATGTAGCCTTAAACCCAGCTGTTATCCATTTGGGGAACAATAAAATGTATGCATATATTATTTATCAAAGTTGACGATGTTATAAGCCAGGTTGTCACTAACGTGACAACAAACGATTCTTTAAAGACAAAATTTTTTTTTAACAAAATTGCCATGGCTTACAGAGACACACTAGACTTTTTTTTGTGTGTGTATCAACAACACCAGATAGGATGTACCTCTACATAACGGTAAAATCATGTACACATATTAAATAGGTAAACCTTAACACTTATTTAAAAAATAAAAATATACTATTCGAACATACTAACCTGATATAGGCTAGATTAGGTTTTAAGGTCAATCAGCGTCTTTAGCTTTACGACTTACAGCACAAAACCCCCTCAATGACAGGAGCAATGACAGGATCTTTATGAAGTTGAGCAGACCATTGGTTTGCCTGAGGGGTAGGTTCAACTTAGGTTAACATCTATCATTGCATAATAAGCAAACATGAAATTATATTTTACCTATGGTTTTTACTGATGTTCCTAGTTTCGCGTATTTTTCTGAAACAAACTTTTCTTTTCAAACTTAGTTAGGATTCACACTTTTGTCGCTTCATACACTTGCTCATAGTTTTTATTTGTTAGTGTCAACTTATGTCTGAGATTTTTGTAAATTCATCAGATGTTTCTTACTTGTGTATTTTCTTAAACAAACATTTTTTGTTTTTCAAACTTAGACAGTCTTCATACGTTTGTCTTTCGATAAGTTGTTCATAGTTTTTTATGTGGTAGCGTCAACTTATGTCTGAGATTTTGTAAATTCATCAGATGTTTCTTACGTGTATATTTTCTTAAACAAACATTTTTTTGTTTTTCAAACTTAGTTAGGATTCACACTTTTGTCGCTTCATACACTTGCTCAAAGTTTTTTCTTCGCTAGTGTCAACTAATGTCTGAGATTTTGTAAATTCATCAGATGGTCTTACGTGTGTATTTCTTAAACAAACATGTTGCTTTTCAAACTTAGGCAGAGTTCATACGTTTGTCTTTTCATAAGTTGTTCATAGTTTTTCTTCGCTAGTGTCAACTTATGTCTGACATTTTTGTAAATTCATCAGATGTTTCTTACTTGTGTATTTTCTTAAACAAACATTTTTTGTTTTTCAAACTTAGACAGTCTTCATACGTTTGTCTTTCGATAAGTTGTTCATAGTTTTTATTTGTTAGTGTCAACTTATGTCTGAGATTTTTGTAAATTCATCAGATGTTTCTTACTTGTGTATTTTCTTAAACAAACATTTTTTGTTTTTCAAACTTAGACAGTCTTCATACGTTTGTCTTTCGATAAGTTGTTCATAGTTTTTATGTGGTAGCGTCAACTTATGTATGAGATTTTGTAAATTCATCAGATGTTTCTTTCGTGTATATTTTCTTAAACAAACATTTTTTTGTTTTTCAAACTTAGTTAGAATTTACACTTTTGTCGCTTCATACACTTGCTCAAAGTTTTTCTTCGATAGTGTCAACTAATGTCTGAGATTTTGTAAATTCATCAGATGGTCTTACGTGTGTATTTCTTAAACAAACATGTTGCTTTTCAAACTTAGGCAGAGTTCATACGTTTGTCTTTTCATAAGTTGTTCATAGTTTTTATTTGTTAGTGGCAACTAATGACTGAGATTTTGTAAATTCATCAGATGTTCTTAGTTGAATCTGCACAGACAATATTATACTTATATCAGTCGTCTTGTTTTCTTTTGTAAGTGACAACATATATCTGTGATTGTTTTATGAACACAGTTGGTTTCATTTCTGTAGTTTATGTAACACCTTGTCAAACTCTTAAAGGTAGTACTACCTGTTTAAAACAAAAATGCAAAGTGTTTTAGATTTACTTGATAAATCTTTTACATCAAAACAAAATAGGATAGCAATATGTTTGAATCTGTAACAGGGAATACCACCAATAGCGTGTTGTACATAACAAAGTCTGCAAAATAATAAAGATTGATTAGGTTTTTTATTTAGTAAACCTTTTAACATAAAGTGGAGAGTCTGTTGTATGTAACAACAAAGATGCGATGAAACAACGCAAAACAAGAGAGGCTGCGTTTGTTAAACCACATATAAATTAAGATGCATACATCTACAAATGGGCAATGTTTGAAATAGTTTGGCCGTATAGCCTTTAAATTCGGGACCAATAGATTAAAAATTTTGAGCGCTATTGTGAACGCCGGAGCCCCCGATCTTTAATGGCTTGAACAGAACCCTCTGCTTGAAAAGCTTCACAGATCTCGTGAAGCGAATCAGCTTTTATTTAGTTTAAAATAAATAGACTTTATGTCTAAAGAATAGTAGACCTACGGAGGTTTTGGTACAATTTATTGCTTAAATATAAACGTACTGAATATTTCATTAAATAATTTTGTAATGTTACAAACTTTTAGACCCTGCAGTGTCTCCCCTAAATTAGGCTCTGGTGTTCTACCTAAAATCTAAAATAAACCTTTTAGTTATTGTCAATGGGGGCTGAATTACCCTTTATTTTACCAACACAGAGTTTTAGAAACAGTACGGACCGCTGAACACCACCGCTGTTCAGACACACTGGGGCCGCTGGGTGATAGCGGATGGTGATAGAGAGAGAGAGACTGAAACTGATCGTCCAAACAACAAACTTTTTTCCACATCAATAAATATGTCGAACACTCGCAAGACAAGAAACACACACTGGAATAACATGTTCAAGAAACCTTTTATTTTGACAACGCGTACCATGTTACATTTATCGTAAATACACATGTACACACGTGGATATTAGATGACATTAATGAATTCAACTCAGAAGAGGGTGTGAAATGTCTTAAAACGTTTAAAAGGCTCTTAACGCCAGATATATGAGCGCATCAGCGTACGTTTTCTGTCACCGTTGGTACACTCATTCACATGTTTTAATCAGAGACTTGGTTAAAGAAAGTCCCAAATCTAAAATAAAACCCTTATTATACCGGATCGGACAGAATTACATGTTATTGTGTAATAACCACATCTTCACAGTTGATTTTAAGGTGTCATTATTTTAAAACAAACCCCAGAAGATGAATTGAAAATGTCTTTAATCGTTTAAAAAAGTTTCTTAACGGTGGATATGAACACGCATCCGCGTATGTTCTCTATTGTAAACGCTGGAACACAATCTAATGGCGTGATCAGAATATTGTGCATGAAAAGATTAAGATTTTATTTAGATTAAAAAAAATACCCTTTAGTCTAAAGAATATAGTATTGATGGGACCCCGGTGATTTTGACACAGTTCATCGCTATACACATACTGTATATTTCATTAAATAATTTGTTACAACCAAATGCTTTATTTTTGTCAGAGTGACCATATTACACATTACCATAGCGGTTTTAAAAGACACTGCCTAGATTACAAACCGCCCCTGCTGTGAATTATCTATCACACACTGTCATAAGACCAGCATCAGAAACTTTGAGGCTGATCAGAAAAATATAGCTTATAGTTAAATAGTTAATAGTACATTTAAGGTTAACCAGTTACAACTAAAATATTTTATTCTTGCGTGACTTTAAAGAAGTCTCTTGACAAAACAAACGTATTATCAAGTTGTATTTATAAGATACACGCAGTCAATTGACCTAAAATCTAAAATAATACTTTATTTTTGTCAGAGCAGACTCATTGTATAATATACACATTTTCACACATGGTTTTAAGAATCATTTAATTAAAAAAATAAAACCCCTAAGATGGGATGAACACGTCTTAAAACATTTAAAAAGTTTATTAACGTCAGATATAAGTTCTCTATCACCATCGGTGCACGTATACACATGTCTTAATCAGAGAGTTGGTTAAAGAATCCCCTAAATCTAAAATAAAACCCCTATTTTGCCATAGTGGACAGAATTACATTTATTAAGGTTAATTTAAAACGGCATATATGAACACTCACCTGGCGCTTTGTCAGGCACCGCCGGATCTTTAATACGCGTGAAACTATAGAGCAGGTCATGAAAA
This sequence comes from Paramisgurnus dabryanus, assembly GCF_030506205.2. Classification (NCBI taxonomy): domain Eukaryota; kingdom Metazoa; phylum Chordata; class Actinopteri; order Cypriniformes; family Cobitidae; genus Paramisgurnus; species Paramisgurnus dabryanus. The sequence continues at coordinate 142,515 of NC_133338.1, read as the reverse complement.
GATTAACGGAATTCCTGAACCGTTTAAAATTTTATTTAGTTTAGAATATCGTCTAAAGATTGTAGTATTGACGGCGCCGAAGGTTATGGCTCAGGTCATTGCTTAAACTATACCCGTATACGGAATATTTAATTAAATAACTTGTGATGTTACAAACAAAAGTTTTAATCATAGCATTGTTCATGATTTGTCTAAATCTAAAATAAACATTTACTTTTTTGACACCGTAATGGTGAATTATTTTACCAACATTGAGTTTTAGAAATCTTTACTCGCTTACAACACGCACCCCTGTGAAAGAATGCAGGGCTTGTGAGAAAGGAGGGGGGATGGGTGAGACGCAGGCAGCAAATGTCAAAACACGAGCTGTCACACACGAGCTGTCATTAAACATGACAGCATAGGTTTGACATAAAACACACGCAGGAAAAACAAACCACTAAATGACATGTCATAAACGGGGGAGGGGGTCATAAAAGTTTGACGAGAGGTGGCCTGCTATAACTACTGATGACTCCTAAGACACCATGCAGAATTCTCAGTATAGTAAAGAAGAACCCACAGTATCAGCTAAAGGCTTGAAGACATCATTGGAAATGGCACACATCTCTGTTCATGAGTCTACCATACGCAAGTCTTTAAACAGGCACAATGTCTATGGCAGAAAACCACAGAAGAAGTCGCTGCTCTCCCGAAAAACATTGCTGTGAGCCTGAAGTTTGCAAAAGAGCACCTTGGCAAACCCCAGTGCTACTGGGAAAATATTTTATGGATTGATGAAACAAAAGTTGAATTTTCTGGGAAAAATACTATGGCTCAAAAAGGGCACAGCTTGCCATCATTGAAACATCATCCCAACAGTGAAGTATGGTGGAGGGAACATCATGACTTGGGCTTGCTTTGCTGCCTCATGACCTGGACCACTTGCCAACATTGAGGGTAAAATTATTATTAAGTTAAAAAAAATCCTACAGGATAATGTCAGGGTGGCTGTCCACCAGTTGAAGCTCAGTAGAAGTTAGTTGATGCAACAGGACAATGACCTTAAGCATTGTAGCAAATCCACTACAGACTGGCTTAAGAAAAACAAAACGAGCCATTTGGAGTGGCCTAGTCAAAGCCCAGACCTTAACCTGTGGAATGACCTCAAGAGAGCGGTTCACACCAGACATCCTACAAATGTGTCTGAGTTAAAGCGGTTTTGTAAAGGGGAATGAGCAAAAATTGCTTCTGAACGATGTGCAGGTCTGATTCAGAACTACTGAAAGCGCTTGCTTGAAGTATTTGCTGCCAAATGAGGCTCAACAAGCTGTTAACCTCTCGACGCGCACTAGCTTGTGGACGGAAAGACGTCAGTTTTTTTTTTAATGCTGCTAACAATATATATATATATAGCCTACTGTGTACAAACAACAATAATAATAACACTACTATACATCGTTTAAAAGATCTAAGGGTTTAGCATCAGTGTATGGTGTCCGTTTTGAGATACAATTGCTCTAGCATCATAAATATAGTATTTTGTTACAGAAGTCCAGATAACAACATGCATAATATAAACTGACTCCTTACCTTTGTGCTGGTATAAGGAACGCGAATCGAATCCAGTCTGTTTCAGATGTGTGAATAACCCATAAAAATATTATAATCCGTGAAATATAGACATATAACTTCGTTTGTTTACATCAGATTTCACATGCACGTCTTGTAATAGATTATAATATACAATCTGAGGACTATTTACATCGTAACACTTGTATATGAGATCACACTCGCGTTCAAAACCAGCGCTCAAACTTGATTGTACAAGTAGGCGGGAGTATAATACATAATATCCAAACAGCGCTGTCAAATATCGTGACGTCATCTGACTCGCGCGTTCCTCCAATGACTTCATGGAAAATATTGATAGACAGAACGTGTAGCCAATTAGATAACGATTTCAACGATCTTTGTGTGAAGCTTTATTTCCTGGTGTGGATACGGCATTTTATACGCTTATATAAGGATAAACAATAAAAAGAACGAACGTGTATGCATGTAAACAAAAGACTTTTATTTTGTGGCTGACTGGCACTTAGAAAAGGCACTTGTCTTACAAAAACTCTTGCAAGAACCTCATTTTTTGGTCTATTGACTTCAAACGTGAAATATAACTTCTTTAGACTTGTGGCTTTGGCATCATTCCATTTCTAGGTTTCACACATATATTTATCATTAAGATTTTTAGTGTTAAAAAAGATGTTATGCAAAAAAAAATGTATCTTATCTTTATCTTTTATCTTAAAATTATTTTGAAACATGGAAAACGAAGCTCAAAGTGTCTTCTATCTAATGATACCACAGTTATGCTTATACTATAAATGGTTTAGTAAAAACAGCCCTTTTAGTGAAAGTAGGTATTTTCATGGTTTTGGGCCAGAATGGGGGTGCTTTTCAAGGGCAGTTGTAGCCTAGTGGTTAGAGTGTCGGGCTTGTAACCCGAGCGTTGCCGGTTCGAGGCTCACGACCGGCGGGTTGCGACTGTGGTGCCCTTGAGCAAGGCACCTTAACCCTAATTGCTCCCCGGGCGCTGCAGGGATAGCTGCCCACTGCTCCGGGTGTTTGTGTGTTCACGACTTGCAGTGCGTGTGTTCACTATTCACTGGATGGGTTAAATGCAGAGGTCACATTCCAAGTATGGGTTACCATACATTGGCAAATACTCACTTCACAAGAGGTTAAATTCAAGGGTTCACTTACATTTTCCTCCAGCACTATGAATGTTTAATGGGTGTTTCCAAAAAAGACACAAGAATCTGGAATTATTTATGTCTTGTGAGCTTATGCACATCGTGTTTGTTAATTGTTGTGACCTAGATGAGGATCAGATAACATTTTATGGCAAATCACAGTAGAAAACCAGTTTATTCCTAGGGGTTCACATACTTTTTCTTGCCACTGTAGTTCAAATTAATATAACAATTTACAAAAACAACATAAAACACTCAATAAGTTCATCATTTTAAATTGCATTTACAAATTTCTTAATTAAATAACGGAATTTCAAAATGTATTTAAAAAAGCGATTTAAAAAGAGAAATAAATAACTGGATTCATAAATTGAACTGCAAATACAGGTTTAAATTAGGCATTTAAAAGGGCATTTCCATTTAACATTTCTGTTTTCATTTTCCCGATGGTTCTCCTTATTCTTTTCGCTATTCGATTTGCTTTTCGTTTTAGCCATTTAGCTTTTCCGTGACTCTTTGGGTCCTCATTCGAGATCTATAAATCTGCGCATGTCCACGAGAAACGTTCCGCGGTGCAAAAATAAGTGTGATTAAAATGCATAAAAAATGTCTAACGCGTAATTTTTTTTGTAATTAATTAATTTGAATTAACGCGTTAAAACTCCCGGCCCTAGTTTTTATAGAACAAAAGAGGATATTTTCATTTGCAGACTTTGTTTTGTTTCTTGGTTTATAATGAAATGAAGTGAAAGTGACATGATTGCAAAGTATGGTAACCCATACTCAGAATTTGTCCATTAAGCCCATCCCAGTGAGTCATAAACACACTAACGTGTTGGCGTGGACAGCTATCACTGCAGTGCCCGGGAAGCAATTGAGGGTAAGGTGCTCTACTTCGTGGCACCACAGTCATTTCCTCAGTGATTTCCTGCAGGCCTCCTGAATAGGGTGGCCATTCCTGCCAGTTCCGTCCCGAACATGTTTTTGGTTCAAGTCTCGTTGCTCGTCCGCATACGTCATCGAGGTTCTCATATTTCAGTTAAAATACGTTAAAAAATTAAGATTTATTTCTTTTAAGACATTCAATCATTATAGTTTCATTCTTACCTTGAAATGTAACTGTTGCTTTTCTGAAATTGAAACCGAAATATTAAACCTTGATGACGTATGTGGTCGACCAACACGACTTCCTGAGAACGCACCCGAAAACATGAATGGGATGTTTTCGGCATAACTGGCACGAATGGCCACCCTACTCCAGAATGAAACCCTCTAATCATTAGGCCACAAATGTCTCCCGTTGACAAATGTTAACACACTTCTAAAATTTACCTGCAAATAGTAAATTCAGCATTTGTGCTCAGGTGTCTTATCAGCAATGATCTTGGCAGAAGGTGAATATTATGTGCCTGCAGTATCTCACTATCTTCTCTCAACATCTCTTTACATTTCAAGCTATTACAGATAAAGCAAAGGGTTTTTTAGTGTGACTGGAACCTTGTTCACGTCACACCATGACTGCAGGTCCAAGCCCACATATGCAGATCTTATCTTATACTGAAAATCTCTGGGAGCTCCAAGCTGAACGTCTGCACAGTGTTAAGTGTGTATGTGTAGTTTATTACCTTAATGATTTAATCAAAAAAAGGGACTTTAGTCAGTGTAACCTAATATCGTTGTCACATATAGTCACATATTTATCACAAATAAACTCAAAACAAAAAAACATGGCCAGAGCAAACAGGCCTTAAATTACACAATCGAATAATCCGTAACACCCCAGAGACGGACTATATAGTAATAATATAATAACCTAGACAAGACTTGACAGTAAAGGAAACAACACTCAACTAGATTTGACTTGAGCTAATCTCAACTCACAATAAAGGCAATGAACCATCACATACCAGCAAACAGGGATGTGCCCAAAGCCGAATACATGGCTTCTAAACGAATAACAAATTAATCTGAATAACAGGAAAAATATTCGGCAGACACAATCACATGTTTGCTGGAACAGTGCTGCATTATAAACCTCTTAAAGCACTAATAAAAGGTTATGTGTGTGAAGTGAACATACATGAATGAAACAACATGTATGAAATTAATCTTTTATTTAGAAATACAAGCTATTTCTGGAGTTATCAATTCATTTAAAAATCCTAAGAATGCTGATAACATCAAACCTTCTTTTAAAACCCAACTGTAAAAAATTTATTTATTTTCGTTATTTTTATTTTAGTTTACGTTCAAATTGAAGAAAGCTTTACTGTCATTCTGTCAGGGTTCTGCCCTATAGGTAAATATAAAATAAATAAGTGTGTATAAATATATATGTATAAATAAAAAAGATATATACATTTATACTGTTTTGACAAACACCAAGGTGTTGTGGTAATTTAATTGCCATCTAAATCTGGATCTCTCAGTTAATTACAGGGGATCAATGCAAAAGTTTACAGAATTAAACCTGCCCCTGACCAGGGCTGGGTTCCCCGAAACCTTCTTAGCTCTACGTCGCTCTTAAGTTGTACCTTAAGCTGTACCTTATCGTTAACACGTGTTTCCCGAAACGTTCTTAGTTACGTGTACCTTATGTAAGTCATTCATTTGTAAGGTTGGTCTGGAGTGCTCTTAGCTATACCTTAACCCTTTTGACTCCACTAGGGGCCATCGCTGTGATAAAAGCTTGTGTAGCCCACATCACAGTGTATATAATTAAATATCTGTAAAAAAGTTGTAATAGGCTACACTCCGTGTTCAATTAGGCAAATCTTTATTTTATTTCTATAATAAAACATTCACATCATTAAACTGTTTGTTGTTGGCTTAGTAATTACATTTAAATGTACTTTTAGGCATTAAGCAGACGCTTTTATCCAAAGAGACTTACAAAGATAAACAAAGAAAGAGGAGATCATCTGCAAACTATTACAACTTGAAAAAAGTGTGTGTTGTGCGTCAATTGTGTTCAATTATGCAAATTGACAACATAAACATCAGTTGAGGGCTGCAACTCAACTTTTTAAATGACAATATCCTGGCCAGACCCCGGTTGTCAGTGATATAAGTATTTGAAATGAAAATTATTTCTTAATGTCTAGTGACATATCAGGGACATTTTATGATATATTGATATACATTTCTTACATACTGTTCCTTTAAAGAATGAAACTTTACATCATTACACTGACGGTTGTTAGCTTTTTAATTATATTTTCCAAAGTTATATCAGCTGCTAACTATAAGATGCTACAGGCTTAAGAGACTATTTAAAGACCACTAAATTCGTGAGAACTTCAGTCCCCTGGCTACGATGACAGACGCTGCTATTCAAAAAAATTATAATTTGCTACGTCCAAGTGGTGGTGGACCACAGGGGGATGTTTTCCGTTGTTGTTCCAAAGTGGCCTGGTGGTACACACGACAGCTTTGTGTGGGCCAATTCAGAACAGGGTCAAGACGCTGAAAGAGGTGTGTTTGGGCAAAGCATTTTTTTAGGGGACAGTGGCTAACCCCTTAGAACTTATCTTCTAAACCCAATCAACAACCCCACCACGCAGGCCGAGCACAGGCACAACATTGCACACATACGTACCTGCAACTTGGTGGAGCGCTCGATTGGCCTTTGGAAGATGCGTTTTTGGTGCCTGCATAAATCTGCAAAAAGCATTAGTTACAGCCATGCTACACAACATTGCAGTCACTGTAGGTGCAGCTGTGCAGCAGGAGGAAAATGAGGATAAAAGTTCACAATCTACCTCAACAAAGCAGAGATGTTCACAAGTCTCTGAGCTCGAGTCCGAGTCAAGTCTGAAGTCTTTGAGCTCGAGTCCAAGTCAAGTCTGAAGTCTTTGAGCTTGAGTCCAAGTCAAGTCTGAAGTCTTTGAGCTTGAGTCCAAGTCAAGTCTGAAGTCTCTGGGCTCGAGTCCAAGTCAAGTCTCAAGTCTCGTTGTAACAAATAAAACTCTAATAACAAAAAGAAATTATAAACATTTATAAAAAAAACAAAGTTGCACATTAAGTAAGGTCAGTGGTGTAGTCTAGATTTTTGTAGTGAGTATACTGTGATTTTTCCCTCTCACCCTTATGACACTCGTCCCAGCGCAACGCACCACTCACACTCACAGATGCATACAGTATGGATCTTCATGTAACAGAGCATTCTGAAAGTGTACTCATAAACACATAAACTGAATGTGTTATCAACATGTCAATTTATTATAAGAAAAAAAAAGAGTTTAACAGCCAATGGGTTTACAGCTGGGGAAACTGGACTGATTTTTAGACTGGTTTAGTGTTAATTAACATCTAACTCGGGGCCAAAACTTACTCAACTGTTAATTAAAATTAAATAAACTGTTTACAATCTTCAGTCCGTGGCTAACACACGCATTGAAGAAGAAAAATATCCACTCTTTCAATAGCTATTATCTGACAACTATTGATAACATTACCATGTGTAATTTAATGGTGTAAATGTTTTTAATTAATACACATTTAAGATGACCATGAATTAACTCTAATTTGCATAGTCATTGATATAAAAAGCTTATTTTTTGCATATAATACAAGCATTGTCTAAAAATGAAAATAGGCTTTTACTTTTATTATTACAAGACCATCATGTAGCCTAATATTAGACACCAAAACCAAAGTGAAGAAAATTATCTTTAATTTGCAAGTCTGAACTGAACATCAACGCAGACATGATTTTCCTCACAGAAGTTTAAGATCATATACATCTTGAACGTAGATATATAAATGAACACAGAGAAGGGAAGTTTAACACTGTGAAGCACAAGCAAACATGCTGAAGGCAGCTAAAAACCATCAGGATATAATCACGGGCTTATTTTATTGCACTTGAAACCTTATCTATTAAACTGGACTGATGATTTAAATGTTGTTTACTTACATGTGCGTTGTTAACTCTCGGATTTCATGTTGAAGCACTGCTCCACTCGTTCACTGCTCCATATGGACAATTCCTGTTTGTTTACAGTGTCGCGTGAGCAGCTACACTGCAGGTTCGAGTTCATTTGGCCCTAAGCAGACCTCTTGGTGATGTCAAAGAACCGCGAGAGCGATTCAAAGCAGATTTCTCCATGTGATAACTGAAATCGCTCTCGCGGTACTTTGTTGTCACTCGCCTGTGGGTTCTTGTGGGGCCACAGCAGTCTGCTCCCCAGTCACTCTAGCGCCGCTATAGTATTAATTTGATTTCATACGCCGATCGGATCGCGCAGTTCGGCAGGTACAGTATGACACAAAGTAGCGCAACTCTGGACCTGACTGGAGCCGGACCGGATACACTGAACCGCATGTGCGTACAGAAATCTGCTCACTTGAGCCCCTTTTTGCGGTTAAATTGTTTAACCATTTAAACAATTGCAAGCCCTAGAAACACGTTAATGATTAACTTACCCTATTTAAATTGCATATTAATCCGCAAATCGCATGCGAGCTGAACCACGGATCCGTCACAGCACTACCCATAGCTTCAGATGAATGCCACAGCAGCAGCTGCCTGCAGGTACAGTCGACATGTATGTTCGCGGCCGCGCGCGCGGAGCAAATACGTCACGTGTTACGTCGTGGGCAGGTTGTAGGTAACGGAGGGAGCTATGACAGCGAGCTCATCAGACGTTTCCTAAAAATAAACATTGTTCACGAGTCGCGCGGCTCGAGTCTGAGTCGAGTCTGAAGTCTTTGAGGGTCGAGTCTCAAGTCGAGTCTGAAGTCACTGTGTGTGCGACTTAAGTCGCACTCGAGTCCGAGTCTCAAACTCGAGTCCCCATCTCTGCAACAAAGAGATGCAATACATGCCGCAGGTGTACAAACGAGGCAGCAACTTATTAACACTGTTTTGGTTAATGTGTTTTTGCATGTTTTTATTTGAACCGCACATTTTCACACTTCCATTTGTTGTGAAAACCTGTGACCTTGTCAGGCATGTAAGCATTATTTTCTCTAAACAATTTATGTTTTCACTCTGTCAATAATTAAGACAAAGCTTACAGATTGTTTACGTTGTGATTATGTAGAATAAAGACTAAATGCCATTATGCAGTGTTTCAGCAACCTGTGTTTAGTTTTGATGCACTTATACATTTAGTCCTTTTCTTGTTGTGTTGGCTTATTGTTCATCATATTCAAGTCTATTTGTTTAAAGGCGTCTGCTCAATGTTGATGCAAGATGCAGTAAATTATTTCCGCTTGGTCAGGGTCACATTTTGTTCACGGACACTGGAGTAAACCAAGGTTCACTGGAGGTTCATTAACATGACAATGTAACACTTCCTAAACCCTTAAGTAGCCTATTAAACAATGATGCACATTTGGACATCTTAAAGCATCACTATCATTTACTATTGTTTTGTACTTTACCACAGACCCAACATTGATGACCGCAAATTTGGGTTCAATCAAATGTATTTATTGAAACAAAGTAAAATGGACATCATTTAAATTAAAGGAAACATATATCAACTATATTTTCCTCATTTGATTATATTATAAGTCATGAAACATTCAATGTTTAATTTATTTTAATTATTCTTGGTATATATTAAAGTAATAAAAAACTTTGTATGGGGGGCACAACAACCTGTTCGGGGGGGCACTGCCCGCAAATGCCCGCCCTTGACGCCGGCCCTGACCACCGGCACCAAGCAGGCAGCGATAGGGTCCAGCGAGCGACGAAAGGTACAAAGGCGAGGCCCCACTCCACATCCACCCTGATCACAACATACCAACCTAGCCCTCAGCCTTGCGAGACAACCACCTTGCTTCTCCCGACGGCAGCGCCGCTTTCGCCACGGGAGTGGTGCTGCAGCGCAGCAGAGGTTAGTTGGGACGTCCGATAGGAATGGAGGCAGTGTTTTGTGACCATAACAATCGAAATTGGGAAGATTTTTAGCTGAGAATCTCAAATCAAGCAGTGTTTGGCGTACCAGTTTAAATAAAGAAGCGGGAAGAATGTCCAACAGTGATCCAGAGGGCTTGAGCAAATCTGACTGTAATGAGTAAATCTGAGTAATGGAGTTAAACTCACTTAAGGGCTTTTCACACTGCGCTTAACCCTGGGATATCTTCATTCTAAACCCCGCTTTTAACCCTGGGTTTAGGAGCGTTTCACACCTGTAATTTGAAAGCGGTGTTAGCACCGCTTTTTACCCAGGGTTATGAAACCCTGCTCCGGAGCAGGGTTAGCACCGCATTTGTGGTGTTAACCCCGCATTGCGGTGCCAAACGCATGCAGTGTGAAACGAAGCAGGGTTAGAATGTTATGACCCTAATTAAACACAGCTGAAGTAGCTAATCAAGGTGTTCAGGGTTGCTTGATAATTACAGACAGGTGTGTTGGAGCTGGGTTGGAGACTCCTGACCCAGGGTTTAGGAATGCACAGTGTGAAACGTCAACTTATGAATACCCAGGGTTATCTCTTAACCCCTGGTTAAATTTGAACAGTGTGAAAAATTAAAAACATTAAAAGGATTCCGTTAACCCTGGTTTTAGAATAACCCAGGGTTAACAATTTCAGGTGTGAAAAGCCTATTAGAAAGGTAGTGGCATTTTAAAGTATGGTTAAAAGTAGTAGTAGTAGTATTAGACAAGGGAATTATACCCTGCCTGAGAGTCCTTATCTTGTCTTCAAAAAATAATTAAAACTCATCACATGATGGGGACGCGACCCCAGGAGAGAGACCGACTGATGGATTTAGAGTAGCGTTAATGATATTAAAAAGAGTCTTAGGTCTAGAGTAGTTCTTGTTTATAATATTAGATAGGTATCGACATTTGGCTTTTTTACTTCCCTCTGATATTTATGAAGAGAATGTTTTCATTCTCATTAAATGCATACACATAACACACAGTGTGATTATTGTGCAATACATACACCAAATTCCGGGAAGGACTGGCGTATCATATGCTTGCAAAATTGGAATTTGGTGTAACACTGCGTGTTATTTGTATGCATTTCATGAGAATGGACATACACAGCGAAAAGTCACTTACTTTTGCAGTGGACACACTGGTACGGAGAAGACCACGGCCCAATTCAAACCCTGCATATTTGTAACCCTAAACCTAACCGCTGTTATTTCACAAAGAATTCATCTGATCCTGGTTTAAATCAAAGAAACCCCAAATTACCCTTAATTCAAACCCTAAAAATTTTGTACCACTCAAATTAGTGTGAAATACTGGCAAGGCCAGAAATTTTAAACAGAATAGGGGTGAAATAGGCTGGACCCAGGGTTTAAATTGGGCCGTGGCCGTCCGGGGCTAAGCCCTGGCACATAGGCTGAAGGTCTCGCTCTGCTCTTGCCAGTATAGCCGCTGCACTGGTGGTTGTGTACCTGCTGCACTGTGCACTGACCCGAAGGGAATAATGTGTTTCCATTCATTATGGGGCATACTCACCATCTTCCCGTGCAAGGATGCATCTGATTGCGTCTTTGTATGTAATCTGCTTGCGCAAATCGTTGAACTTGTGTGAATCAGGCGGCGCAATTGCTGCGAAAACACGCGCTTCTCCCTTTAAACGTCTTCTAGCGCAAGTTATGCAACTCAAGCTAAAAAACTAAACTTCAAGAACGGGCTCTCACGCAGGATCATTTGACATTGTAGAGACGAGAGAAAGAATGGTGCCCATGTCGAGAACACTTAATAGAGACTAGAAACGTGTAAAGGATTAAAGTATGTATGTGTAGTGCATCGGGTGGGAAACAAATAAAAAGGCTGTGCAGAACGACTTAAACACGTATTTACTTTCTTACTTAACAGACTCACACTGCAGGTGCTGCAAAAGCTCAATAAGGTTTGCTCACAAACTTAACATAACAACGGCCTATACAATAATGACCCACAAGGTGGCAGTCTCAACCTGTCAATACACAAATCTATTACAGTATGTCTCTCATCTAGTATGTTAACTGGATAACACTGGATATATTACTCATTGTATAGTTTAATAAAATTATGTATTTTGATTACACAAATCAAATCTAACTATATAATTGTTTTAGCTGCTGACCAGCATAGGGAATCTCTATGGCTAATTTCTAAGACATGTACTGATAGCCTACAGTACTGTGTGTTGTACCTTTTCTTGTTAATTGAGTCTTTTTGGGTAGCCTATCTTATGACTAGAGTTATTCAAGGAGGTTGATTCTTTTAACTTCCTTCAAAGTTTGATCAATTGTGGATAATGACATGTGCAACAAATGGATATAGGGTATCAAACTTATAGACTTGCATCATTTAAAGTTCAGATGCTCTTTTTAAAATATTTTGGGTCAACCTCTGGCACAGATTTAAAGTTGAAACTTATAAAATCCTATCAGAGGTCCAGAATGTCATTGAAACACACCAGTGGCTTTGCTGTCATCAGTATTAAACATGTTACCCCTCCAAGTACCCCTCCTCACAGAGCCCCCCCCCACAAAAAAATCCCAATTTAACCCCTGGGTGGACCTCAATGCCTACTCTCAAATCACATCATTTTACTATATAGTATTGGTTAAATGGATTACATTGCGTATTTTGAGTCACAGATCAAATAATTTTTGGGGGTGGAAAAATAAAATAAGAACAAAATAAGAAATTATGAGCATATAAAAATAGAAAAGAACAAAGTTACAAATAAAGTAAGATCTAACAGTAGTATTTAGGTACATAAATAGAATCAAATTAATAATAACACCATTTCCGTTGTGCTTTCCGTTTCCGGGTCGAGAACGCTGTGCGCGTCTGTGCTGCCGCTTCGCACCTGGATTGTTTGTTTGTTAGTCTGTCTCCTTCCTGTTTGGATATATACATCTGTTTATCAAGACTTTGTCTGGATTACTCAGCTCCTTACCACTGATTTTTTGAACCGGACTATTATTATTTTTGAATTGTTGTCTGCGAACTTGCCGCCGGGCTGCTGCGAGCTCTCTACCTGTATAACGTCTCAACCACGTTTGGCTCTTCGGACGGGTGAGTTACCGCTCTCTCTGTCGGTTGCGCTGCTCGTTTAATGGCTTGCTATCTAGGTGTGTTGTCTCCTATTTAGTCTGCTGTTTCTGGTGTAGTGGCGTTGAGGGTTTGGCTAACGTGGTCTTTGCCTGTGATCGGCTTGTTTTTGCTCAGCACTAACATGTCTCGGGGAAAACTTTTCCTTTTTCTTTTTTCTGCTCTGTTCTGCCTCATTTTTTCCACTTTCATAATGGATATTGGATACTTACCATCTCAGTTAAGGGCCTTGAACTGCCACCCGCGTCTTGATTCAGCGACGTATGAATGCTGCCGGAGTCTAGGGATTCTCCGTCGCCCTCGATACATACACCGCTCTCGGCGTGTCTTCAGAAGTACATTTTGCTCTAAGCCCGATACCCCGCCATGCATCTGGACTAATTGTAGATTTTCGTCCATGAGTAGACAAGAACCAACCGCCAATACTTTTCATCGCTGTTTAATTAATCTCTCTGATGCCGAGCAACGTATCACCAACCTCAATTCTTTGCATTGTCGCTTTGCGCTACTGAACTGTCGCTCAATATCGGACAAAGCCTCTTATCTCAACGAAATTATCACTGACAATAAGCTTGACATTTTTCTTCTCACTGAAACTTGGCAAGCCCCGGATGATTTTCTGCAGTTGAATCTCCTTACACCCGTCGGATATAATTATCTGTCCAGACCTCGCCTCCATGGTAAAGGGGGTGGTCTCGCTGTTATTTACCGCGACAATCTCCGACTAACGCAACAGAATTTTCATGACATCCATTCATTTGAATATATGGTATTGAAGGCTCACTCTCTTATAATCATCCTGCTCTATCGTCCTCCTAAAACTCTGTCGAACTTCTTTTCTGAACTCAGTGAACTATTAACCCTTGTGTGTTCATTGTCATTTCCCATCGTCCTGCTTGGTGACTTTAATATTCATGTTGATACTGTTTGTTCTAACACTAATCAATTAATGTCAGTTTTTGAATGTTTTAATTTGACTCAGCATGTTCATTTTCCTACCCATACTCGCGGCCATACTCTTGATCTGATTTGTACATCAATGTCTGATAACTGTTCCATTTCTTGCTCTGACACTGGTATCTCTGATCATAAACTCCTTGATTTCAGTCTGATAACTGTTCCATTTCTTGCTCTGACACTGGTATCTCTGATCATAAACTCCTTGATTTCAGTCTAAGTCTGCCTATACATAAGAAATGCCTTAAAACTGTTATTTCATACCGCAATTTGAAAGATATTGATACTGATTCATTCTGCAGCTCTATTGTTTCTTCAAACCTCTCCAATGTCTCCAATATTTCCTCTGCCTCCACTATATTTTCTACATACCACTCTACAATTTCTTCTATCTTTCAGCAACATGCCCCTATTAAGATTAGGCGTGTGCCTTCCACCCATTCCTCTCCTTGGTATACCACTGAGCTTCGTATTCTAAAGGCTACTGGTAGACGGCTCGAGCGTTTTTACAGGAAAACTGGTCTTACTGTACATTATTTAGCTTTTCTGGATCATCTCAAAATTTACAAATCTGCTCTTATCTCAGCTCGCTCTAGTTTTGTCTCCGCCACAATTAACCAATCAAGTAATAGGCCAAAAGCATTATTTAACACCGTAAATAAACTTACTAAACCTCCACCTCAAGACTCCCTAGCTTCTAATGAGCTCTGCCGCTCTTTCTTGAATTATTTGCTCGAAAAGACAGATGCTGTCCACCAATGCTTTTCTGCTGATACAATGCTCAACCATCCACCAAATCTATCTAATCAAAATATGTCCAGCTTTTCTCTGACAACCCCATCTTCAGTCTCTAAGTTAATTATGAAATCTAACTCTTCTACATGTCATCTTGATCCTGCTCCTACTTCTCTCCTGAAACTTTGTCATTCTTTCATCTCTGCACCTATCTCTCACTTCATCAATACTTCACTTACATCTGCTGCATTTCCTCTGCCACTAAAAACTGCTGCAGTTACCCCTGTTCTTAAGAAACCCAACCTCAACCCCTCAGTTTTATCTAACTACCGCCCTATTTCAAATCTACCGTTCATAGCTAAATTGCTGGAAAGCACTGTAGCCTCCCAACTCCAGTCTTTTCTGGTTAAAAATAATCTCCTTGATCCCTTTCAATCTGGTTTTCGCCCCCTCCATAGTACTGAAACTGCGCTGGTAAAGGTAGTGAATGATCTACTGCTGTCAGCTGATTCTGGCTCTCTTTCCATACTTTTGCTACTAGATCTCAGCTCTGCCTTTGACACAGTCTCTCATGAATTACTCATAACCCGTCTCTCTAATTTGGGTATTTCTGGTTCTGCTCTTTCCTGGTTTTCCTCCTATCTCACAGACAGACAGTTTTTCATCTCAGTTAAGGACTCTAAGTCACCAACTTTCCCCCTGAAGCAAGGTGTTCCCCAGGGATCCGTTCTTGGGCCACTATTATTCATAATCTATATCATACCACTCGGTCAGATTTTACTACGCCATGGTCTCAACTATCACTTTTATGCTGATGATATTCAGTTATACTCTATCTTCACACCCACCCTACCTCCCCAAATTGACAAAATTTCAGCTTGTGTAAAGGACATAAAAGATTGGCTTAATTCAAATTTTCTTAAACTTAACATGGATAAAACTGAGATCATTTTCATTGGAACCCCGTCACTAACCACCAATATTTCTTCAAATTTCACCTGTGAAATTGCTGGTTCTCACATCAAAATATCCAATACTGTTAAAAACCTAGGTGTAATCATTGACTCAACGCTTTCTTTTCAGTCCCATATTAATTCACTGGCAAAATCTGCATTTTTTCACCTCCGTGGCATTGCCCAACTCCGCCCATTCATCAGTACTAAAGACACTGAAACTGTCATCCATGCATTTGTATCATCACGTCTCGATTACTGTAATGCCCTTTTCATTGGTCTACCTGTCAGCTCCATCACCAGGTTACAATATATCCAAAACTCAGCTGCTAGACTTCTCACTCACACTAAGCGTTCTGCTCACATCACTCCAATTTTGAAAGATCTCCACTGGCTTCCGGTAGTCCATCGTATTAAATTCAAAATCCTACTGCTTACCTGCATGGTTTGGCTCCCCCTTATCTCTGCAATATGCTCGTTCCCTACACCCCAGCTCGCTCACTACGTTCCTCTGACTCTAGTCTTCTTGTTATCCCTCGGTATCGCCTTTCTTCAATGGGGGGCAGGTCTTTCTCTACTATTGCACCCAAACTTTGGAATTCTCTTCCCCGCTCTCTCTGCAGTGTAAATAATATAACTGAATTTAAATCACTACTCAAAACACACCTGTTTTCTGAATGCTACTCTTGCTGATTTGATTACGCTGTATTTATCCCAATATCTCCCTGAATGTTATGTTATGCATCTTAATTTCTGTTTTGTATTGTTGGACTTGTCTTTGTCTCTTCTGTACTTATGTGTCCCTTATCATTGTCATTTTGTTAACATCGCATTTTTTGATGTAAAGCGTCCTTGAGCTCTGGAAAGGCGCTATATAAATAAAACTTATTATTTCCTTCATTACTGTACATCATTGCCTGCGCGCACACAAAACAGCGCACTTTAACATTTTGCGCTCAAAATTGTTTAAAATCGCTTGCATGTTAACATTTGCAAGGTCTAAAAAAACCTATGCAAAAGATAAACTTTCTATAAATAGTTTCTTATTTCTAAACGATGGGTATTTGAGCGATTCGTCTTAAAGAGACTATCATTTATGCTTGATTTTTTTCTGCTTTCCCCAAAAAATATTTTGTCTCTTTTGACAGGGTGGACCAGATGTCAATCTGAGCGGGAAACCTTGCCACTGTTATGAGAAAATAATTTAAGAAGAATTCTTCACTAAAGATTCTTACTGTCAATGAGGTGAAAATAATCCACATTAATTCGTCTGTCAATTCCTCCAGAAAACAGTATGAGGCGCACTTGAGAATTTATATTTATTTCATGTAGTACTTTAATTTTAAAAGACCAGGGGACCCTCCAATTTATATTATTGTGCTTTACGGAGGTCCGGGACCCCCCAGATCCCCTCATTTTGAACCCTGCTAACAGTGAAAATGCTTAAGAAAAACTTAGCTATATATGCTATGTTAGGCCTGATGGTCTTCATTTATAAAGTGTGCATAAGCACAATGACTAAATGTAAATGACAGTGTGTAGAGACTATGTGCATGGAAGATGTTCAAAGTATAATATTACACAGTTATTGATGTTGGCGGAGGAGACTTGATAGAGGTATATTAGTTAACTATCATGGTCTTTGGGAGGTTGAATTTCTTTAGCTGCCCCAGGAAATTCAACCTCTGATGTGCTTTTTTTAGTTTATAAAATGCTGCGTAAAAAATGCTACAGTCCTTTCTGACCTCAACTACCATCTCCACTGTTTTTACAGCATTGAGCACCAGGTTGTTCTGACTGAACCAGTTCACCAGATGTCTCATTTATAAAACTGTGCGTAGGATCCTTACTAAAAAGTCTGCGTACGCATTAAATTTAAAAAAGCATATGGTAAAAAATATTAAGACTTATAAAGGGAACATTGCTTTGTATTATAAGTCCCAGATCACATGATTAGTCTCCCACCTATAGGCAGACTAGTCCCCTTCAGAGATAAGCCCAATGAGCATGGTGTCATCTGCAACTTCACTAGTTTGACAGGTTGGTGAATGGAGGTGCAGCGGTTTGTTTACAGGAAAAAAAAAGAGGAGTGGAGAAAGAACACAGCCTTGAAGTAAACCATTGTTGATGGTCTTGGAAGCAAATAAATGTTTTCCCAAATGAATTCGGGCACATTCAGCTGGGACGGTTTGTCCTGCCGCAGGACTGGGATACATTGTAAATTGTATGGCAAATAGCAAATCTCCATTTACCTTTCCATTTATCCCATAACAGTGAGAAGTGAAGACCCACCCACATTTAGTTTGTTCCGATGCCCATACGCAATCCCTGCAGTGGCCTGGGAACAATTGGGATTAAAGCACCAGAAGCAACCTGGCCGCCATGAGATACGAACCGGCAACTTTCGGTTTGCAAGCCTTTATGTTGCTAGGTTAAAATTTTAATGCTTAAATCCCACCTCTTAGACCAATGACCCAATAAGTGGTTGTGAACTTATTTTTCTTTCTGTTGTGACTTAAAAAAAAAAAAAAAAAGATTGTTGTTTACTGAAATGTCAGCACTTTGGCAACCCCTGGTTGTAAAAAATGTGCAACATAAATAAAGCAAAAGAAAGATTTAGCAAACATACCGCTGCATTTCAATTGATGCTTTGGTGCTATTTGTAGTGTTGCATTCAATCTAACCTAACCCAATTAAAACATTTGTGAAAAGCTCAGCGGTGTTTTAATAAAACTCAAACTCAACTGTGAACATCAACATTTAAGTTGCCTATATCACATTTTCACATTTAATTGAAAAGTTTGATCAAGTTAACATTTTATTTGTCATAGGCCACTGCCAAAAACAACAAAAACATTTTGATAAGATATTTTAAAATATTTAGAATTTGTTATCAATAAGTTACAGGTCAACCTACAAAGCAAAAACAAACTTAAATGCAATAGAGAATAAGCTACAAGCAAAATCATTACATTTGTACTTTTTAGATTTCTTTGCATGTCATTTTCTCAGCTTCTGGACGGAGTGGAATTTCCTTTTACAGTTTTCTTGAGATGATGATAATTGGGTAAAATCTTCATCAGGAAATCCAACTGCAGCGTCTGAGGCTGCAAAGCAAATAAAATCATTAAAAGAGCATCTGATTAGAAGAGTTTATTTTCATCAGAAACACACGTTACCTGCGGTCTCTCGGTCTGAACACGTCTCAGACACACCGTGCCGTAGATCACAGTGTTCTCTGGTATCACTTCACATGTGTTCACTTGACAGCATGAGCCCACAATACAGCCACTGGTGAGCATCACGTTCCTGCCAACTTCAGCTAAACACACAACACAATGTCACAGTCAATGTCAAACACTATTTTATATTGAAATGCTGTCATTATGTTGATTTTATTTATGTTTTGGTTTTAAATGTTATGTTATATTTTAATATAGGTTTTCATATTGCAAAAGTGAACTTCTAGGACAAGGGAAAACACTTTAAAAAATTAACATTTACTTTTAAATATTATATTATATTGTTATTATATTTTTTACCCCAAATAGCATTAAAATCAATAGAAAATGATTTGTCTTTGTTTGGAGAAAAAAATAATAAAATAAATAAGCATACATAAAATATGTTTCACTTAAATAATTAGCAGATTATCAAAATGAATATAAAAGTAGCCTAGCCAATACAAGTTTTTTTCTTTTTGTGACGTGCTCCATAACCTATGCAGCAGAATGCACATCAAGTTTTCACATGAACAGGGTGCCCATTTAGACATTTCGGTCTCCGTCAGCTGTCTCTCAAAACACGTAACAAATATCGCACTGGAGGAGGATATATTTCTGAAGTAACAGTTAATTTATCCTCATTTATATTTGCTATCATGTAATATGCTTATGGCTTGTGCAGTTCAGCCTACATAAGCCACCTCAGCAGACTGCCTGCTTCAGGTTGAAAAACTTTCGCATTGTTTACAAACGAGGACGCATGATCTCATGTAATGGTGGATTTAACTGTTACATGCTGTACAGTGTTAAACACAGTTATTCACTTATATCCTTCATGGCAACTTTCAGTAAGGCTGCACTGCCGGATCTTTTAAGTGTGTGCTGTAATATAATTCCATATATTGTTTACATGCTTGTTTACAAAACTATCATGTACATGATAGTTTATCTGAATGTAGTGCTATCAGTGATATTTACCCATCAGTTATGTATGTAAGGGTATTTCTGTGGACAATTTATGCTAAAAGCTGTTCATAACTCTCTTACAGGTCTGCATCCCTCTCTTCAGTACAAAACTATGAAGTGGAAAAACATTTTCACACTTTTTGGACAAAGTTATATGGTAACATGAGCCACATGAAGTTTACAGCTCTGTTGTTTATCAGTTTCTTATACAAGTTAAGTTTTTGAATAGAGTTTGTTTCCAAATAAACTGAAAATGCCCCACTGACCTTCATTTCTATTTTGATTATATTGTTAACTTCTTAATAAACCACAAACAAACATGTATACATTTATTTGTCCTCACATTCTTTACTGTAGTTCCCTCTCACATTCCTGCCTCATTATGCAAGTCTTTTGTTGCTCAGCTGTCAATCAATCCTTCTCGCATACGGCCCCTCTAAACAAAACGTGTCTTACAATTTCTAAATCAATATACTGTTTTATGTGAATGAGTAGGCAGAATGATTTTCACATAATTTTAAAGAAAAAACTCTAGACTACTAGATTCTGTTTAGAAAAGTCTTGTTAAAACATGTTTAGTATGGGTTTTGTGGACTTATATCAGTGACTTAAAAATGTTGCTTTTTTAAAACCCACACATAAACATTTTTCTCTCAAAAATACAAACATGTACATACATGTAGCTCATATAATATTGTAGCAAAGTTTGTGCTTAACGCAATGTTATGAGACACTTGCCATTATTATGTTTTAAAGAGGCCCTTCCACATAAAACGTTTTTACTTGTATTTTTTGATATGTGTTAGGTCCATATGTGTTTGTGTTGTGTCGTGAATGTGAAAATTAACTTCCACCTCCTCTGTCAGCTCTAGCCACTGAAAAGAAAGAAGCGGAGAAATCAGGTCAGTTTGAAAAGCTTATCAGTGTGACGTGGAACTGATCGAGGTCATTACTATTCATGAGCTCTTCAACTTGAGACCGCGCCCACATATTACGTGTAGTTGAGTTAGTTTTCATAACAAGTTACAGCAAGGATGGCTAAACGTTAACCGTACAGTATTCGGGCCATTGTTTTTCGTCGAGAGACATCTTCCTATTAAACGAGGGAATCATAACAGTTGCTACATGTTTGGATGTTCAGAAGAACGCTGGATTTGAAGAGAGACTGCGATTAAAAAGCAATGCTCCTCTATCAATATTAGATCCGGACGTAATGGTGGCGCAGCTTATGTGAGTAAAAAGCTTTAGTACTGTGTGTCACTGTGGCGGCCGTTGTTTTCTCTTCCGAGGGACGCGAATTCATGCTGCACACTCTTTGAAAGGGTTTATGATAAAATACACGCGTGTTGTTGTGGGAGTAAAACACTTTAGTACTATGTGTTACTATCAGTTGCGGCCATTGAATGTGTTAAAAAACACATGTGTGTGTTTGTGCATTCGTTACACACGCGTCGAAGGGTTTATGTAAAAGACGTGTGTGTGTGTGTGTGTGTGTGTGTGTGTGTGTGCTGCTACACGCACATCGAAAGGGTTTACGATAAAAGACACGTGTACGTTTGTGTGTGTGTTTTTGTGCGTGGGTTTACGATAAAAGACACGCGTGTGTGTGTCAAAAGGGTTTATGATAAAATATGCGTGTGTAAGAAAGACACTGTATCTTAAGACACTCACTTAACATTAAACTGATTACACATGAGATTAAATTGAAAGTTAGTTTGAACGAAATCTGTTATCCAATCATAGCAGTGGGCGTTTACTTCCAAGTCGTCAATGCAGCCCGCCCATTAAAACGGATCATTTCTCTAACCAGCCTCAAAATCAGGGTACAAAATGGCCTATTACTTATTGCTTTTGATGTTTTTGGATGTAAAAACCATGCAAACGTCATGAGTAGACCTCAGACAACAGTCTAAAACAATAAAAACGCCAGAGGAATGGCACCTTAAAAGCAATTGAAAAAACACAAAATGTAAGAGCATGTCAGAACCTCTTGACAGTGTCCCAAAATGGTCGGACCCCAGAGGGTTAATAACAGTCTCATTGATGTCTTGATATGCTTCAGGACAGATTGTATAGCAGTGATGGCAAACATACAACAAATGTTTCACTGTTTTGTTGTGAGAGAAGATCATAAAGATCACCTACGCTTTCTATGGCACCATGATAATGACCTTAACAAGGACATTGTTTAATAAAGGATGAAGGTCCATGTGTTTGGCAACAGCCATTCCCCGGCAGTAGCAATATACTGCTTAAGACGAGCAGCAGAAAAAGGTGCACAGCAATACGGTCCAGACACCAGACACTTGGTGGAACATGAGTTCTATGTGGACGACATACCAATTTCCTTACCAACCGAAGAGGAAGTGATAGACCTACTGAAGAGCCAGTGAAACAGCCATACCTTCACAATGTAGCCTTGGTCTGAATTGGGGAAGCTGCAACTGACATATTTACCTTCAAAGTATTAGTCCATGACAAACCTTACATGCGTCTTTGTGTCCTATCCAAAATCAACAGTCTCTTGGTCTGGTGGCTCCTGTCACTATACATATACATGGATTAAAGTGAAAAAAATTCTTCTGACTGAAATTTTTTTCAGGCCAAGTCATATTCCTTTAACTAACACTCTATGTAGGCGAGACCAATAGCATTTTAAGGGGAGATTTTTTTGCCATTAATTCCATATTAAAGTCTCCTGTGGCATATATAGGTTGCTGTAGTTTGCATGGCATTTAAGAGATGAAGGCAAAACAGCTAAATAACTGACTATATAAAAAGATAACATGAATATCAACACCTTTCATGAATCTTTTATTAATTATTTATTAATTGTAAATGTATTTATTTTAGCATTTACTAATAATGTTTTAAATCAGAGTTGAAACTGTTAACATTAGTGAATGCACCATGAACAACCATCAATTAATGTAATGACCTAAACAAGAATTCATTAATGCTTATATACTCTATATTTCAAATTATTTGTTCATAATGCATTTACTAATGTGAAGAAATACAACTTTTTAATATCATATTATTCAGTACACATAAACGAATTATCCAGGGTCTGTTCTGTTCACACAACAGTTTACAGTCACAGCTATACAGTAACGTTATAAATATAAACCCTGAACGAGTAACTCGAGTTCAACTCGTGTACAATTCGCGCACAGGATCACTGTACCTTTATCAACAAAATATTATGTTACAGTAGAGGCAGCGCTGATGTGCTATTTTATGCGCAATGGTTCTGCAGTTAACTTTCTCCTAAGACCTAAATGGTCGTGTTTATATGAGGATACTTGCAAAGACGGGATTTTTGACGCTATTTGTATTTAAGGCCAATAAAGTGGCAAAAATACTCACAAGCTCAATGAAGCGAATGCGCGGCTTATGTGTTCAGCTCTGACACACAAACAGCGGATGCATTTAACGTTAGCACTGTTGTTTGTGTTTGAATGGCTTAATATATCACTTGTTTATAAACTGCGGCGCATTTTTGTGTGCAAATTTTACGTTTTTTGAGACCACACGCAAATGAAACTGCAAGAACCGACAGGTGGATGACATCAAAGTGACGCGAGAACATCAGAAGCAGTCTCCTCTTATGATTCCTGAAATCGCTCTCACGGGATATGGATGTCATCTGCCTCCTGGTTCTTGTGGCGCCACATAAAGTTTACCCACGAGTTTAATAAACCCGTTGTATCAGCAACTGGCCTGATGAGCATAGCAGTCAAAAACGGGACGCGGGTAATCACGTACGTGAGAAATCATTTACCCCCAAAATACAGGAACCCTAATCGCAAAGACACGTAAATTACCTGGCGGTTTGATTTTCTTATCCCACGAAATGAAAGGCTTGCCAATCTTCATCATTTCGCTAAGCCAAGTCAATCTCCATTGGTCTATTACACCTTTATCAACCGCCAAAACATCGGAGCCTTTCTGCATTACAAGTTTGTCCATAGCTGAAAAAAGTTTTACCTCAGCTTAACGTGATACAGTCAGAAAACCCGGAGTGGATTCTGTGCGTATGATTACAGACCGCTTAGAGTGGAGAGAGGAACGTGATCTGGCTCCACCCCAGGCTTTGATCACATCCAACTTAAAAAAAGGTGAATACACGTCGTCTTTATGAAAAATGAATTTAATAATTTTGCAATTGACGGAAATCCGTCTAGCGACGGAAAACTTTAATCCATGCATATATATATACACAACCCCAAATCAGAAAAAGTTGGGACACTGTAGAAATTGTGAGTAAAAAAAGAAATTGATTAATTTACTAATCTCATAAACTTATATTTTATTTACAATAGAATATAAATAACATATCAAATGTTGAAAGTGAGATATTTTGAAATGTCATGCCAAATATTGGCTCATTTTGGATTTCATGAGAGCTACACATTCCAAAAAAAGTTGGGACAGGTAGCAATAAGAGGCCATAAAATTTAAATGTACATATATGGAACAGCTTAAGGACTAATTTGCAACTTGACTTAGGTCAATTGGCAACATGATTGGGTATAAAAAAGCCTTTCAGAGTGGCAGTGTCTATCAGAAGTCAAGATGGGCAGAGAATCACCAATTCCCCCAAAGCTGTGGCGAAAAATAGTTCTCTGAGTTTCTCAGAGAAAAATTGCAAAGAGATTGAAGTTATCATCAACTACCGTGCATAATATCATCCAAAGATTCAGAGAATCTGAAACGATCTCTGGGCGTAAGGGTCAAGGCTGGAAAACCATACTTGATGCCCGTGATCTTCGGGCCCTTAGACTGCACTGCATCACATACAGGAATGCTACTGTAATGGAAATCATAACATGGGCTCTGGAATACTTCCTGAAAACATTGTCAGTGAACACAATCCATCGTGCCATTCGCCGTTGCCAGCTAAAACTCTATAGGTCAAACAAGAAGTCACATCTAAACATGATCCAGAAGCGCAGGTGTTTTCTCTGGGCCAAGGCTCATTTAAAACGGACTTTGGCAAAGTGGAAAACTGATCTGTGGTCAGACGAATCAAAATTTGAAGGTCTTTTTGGAAAACTGGGACGCCATTTCATCCGGACTAAAGAGGACAATGACAACCCAAGTTGTTATTAGCGCTCATTTCAAACCTGCATCTCTGATGGTTTGGGATTGCATGACTGCGTGTGGCATGAGCAGCTTACACATCTGGAAAGGCACCATCAATGCTGAAAGGTTTATTCCAGTTCTAAAACAACATATGCCCTCATGCCGACCTCGTCTCTTTTAGGGAAGACCTTGCATTTTCCAACATGACAATGCCAGACCACATACTGCATCAATTACAACGTCAAGACTCCATAGAAGAAGGATCCGAGTACTGAAACGGACAGCCTGCAGTCCAGATGTGTCACCCACAGAAAATATTTGGCACATCATAAAAAGGAAGATGTGACAAAGAAGACCTAAGACAGTTGAGCAACTAGAAGCCTGTTTTAGACAAGAATGTGACAACATTTCCATTCCTAAACATTGGTCCTCCTCCAGCTGTTCCTTATATGTACATTAAAATTTTATGGCCTCTTATTGCTACCTGTCCCAACTTTTTTTGGAATGTGTGGCTCTCATAAATTCCGAAATGAGCCAATATTTAGCATGACATTTCAAAATGTCTCACTTTCTACATTTGATATGTTATCTATATTCTATTGTGAATAAAATATAAGTTTATGAGATTTGTAAATTATTCCATTCCTTTTTTACTCACAATTTCTACAGTGTCCCAACTTTTTCTGATTTGGGGTTGTATATATATATATATCCCTAAAGTATAAGTAAAGTTTTACTTTTTATAAAAAAAATGCAAATAACCTATTCATTACTCTGCCTTAAGAAACTTGCAACAACGCTTAGGCAGCACTGTATGTTGAACAGCGGACACGCACATGCATGGACAGTCAAACGCAAGCAAAGGGAGAGGGACGGCGGCAAGATTGATAGGAGATGACAGAGAAAAAAAGTGCTCAACAAAGCGATCTAACAAAAAGCTTATTGTTAATAAACATCTCATTTCTCCTTTAATATAAGCAAGTTTATATTAAGTTTAAAAAGTTTCATCCTACCTTCATTTGTTCTCTTTTTATCACCTCTCAAATATTGGTAGGTTTCTTCAAAAATACACACTTTTGAGCAAAAAAGCTGAGATAATAGCATTTTTGTTTAGGACTTCAGGGTTCAGAGCGATAATCAACCCCTTAGGTCAAACAGTTCAAACTATGTGTATGTTTTGTTTCGTTTTTATAAGTTAGGTAAGAGTGCCATCTGGTGGATAATAGCGGAAATATGGATTGCCGGATGATCTACTCATTGGCGATAAAGCGTTTTCTCTTACTAAAATAAAGGTACATGACCCTAAAAAGTAGTCATGTAGTCAACAGTATGTTTTATATTTTATATATTTGTAACCTAACCATCATAAAGAATGTTAATCCAGTTTTAATTTGATATATGAACTGGGGGTCCTTGGTCCTCCTCTCTATCCATTACGGGGTCCTTGGACTGAAAAAGGTTAAAGACCTCTGGTCTAAAGTATGGAAGTACTTCAGATTATCACAGCAGTAGCAGCTTGATGAATGAACATCTGAAGAGAAAACATACTGGGGATATTCAAGATGATAAGCTGATAAATTTTAAAATCCGCTGTTCTTTTTAAAGTAAAACTTATTAATTTTAAGTTTCAGTCAGTCAGTCATATAATGCAAGTGGATGGTAACAAAATCATGCAAAATGCATATTAATTGGCAGTGTTTATGTGCTCAGTGGAAGTTTTTGATGCATTTTCCTCCATCTTTTCACACTCTACCCTTCTAGATTATCACCGTTTAATAAGCCTCTTTTTGGAACCCCTGGTGTGAAGAACACCGATGAAACACTTCATGAGACTTTAAGGAACCAGTTCTCACCTTTTGATTCAATTACGTTGTTGTCCCCAATTTTCAATGCCTGAGACACTAAATAAAAAAATAAATGACACATTTAAGTTGCATTTGGCAGAAATAAGCTTCATGTTGTTCTAGGGGTCTGAGAAAATGGAGACGTACCAGAGCCAACTTCAAAGACATTATTGATACCAATGGTCATGGGTTTGGGTTCCACAGTATCGCTGTCGGGCAGGATGTTTTCAGGATAGCTGCACATAAGCGTTTGTTTATTTCATATACACATGAAACAGAGACACAATAGACTTAACTTTCCTTACCTATTGATGATCAATGCCTGCTCCTCGATTAGATTTCCTTCTCCAATCACAATGGGTCCAGCCTCCGCTATGATGCGAGCTTTCGGGTGAACGACAGTTCTTGCTCCTGAAATGTTAAAATAATATGAGGTTGTGGTTTTGTCATGATACTGATGAAAATTATTAAATAGTGTGTTATTGTGTAAACATAGTCATACACTGTAAGCCCTAATGTTTTACTTAATCAAGTAATCATGATGAAACTACTTAAAATTCTGGTTTTTGGAACTATAAATTAACTTACATGCCCAATAAACTTAAATTAAATTGCAATTATCAAAATATACTACAAATAAATTACAAAAAGCTGCGATGAATACCAAATGTGACCACTGCATTTAACCCATCCCAGTGAGAAATCTGCTACATGAAATGACATGCAGTGGAGTGACTATATTCACAATATAGCACTTAAAACATCTGAAAGTTACTACACAATAAAAACAATAAGGACATTATATACTTAACGAGCAGTTTGTGATATACATATACAGTTGGTTAGCCAGGCCAAATATAGGGCTGTAACGATTAATCGTGCAAATGCGCGTTTTCTCAATGAATGAATTTAAAATGAAATATAGCTGCAAGCAGCGATGGCGGGCCCTCGCACGTTTTTTACCGCTACACGGTGCCTCCGAGAAAACGATGCACGGTGGGCAAGGGCCTCAAGTGGGTAAATATCAGTGGGCTATTTAATGTTGTTACTGACCCATTTGGGGACTGTGGCTAAAAGAAACCCCACATTTTAGACAAACGGGGGCGCTAGTCAGCCACTAAATAGACACGCCTTTATCTGACCTTTTTGTCAACACTTAACAGCCGACAACTCTCATGTGTGTGCCAAATTTAAAGTTAATCTAAGCCCGCCAAGAGCCTTAAATAAACCTGAAATAAAAGTAAAGTTTGACGCGTTGCCATGGGAACAGCGTTCGGTGTGTCAAAAATTCCTTAGCAATTTAGCGTCTACAATGTCTCAGCATCATGTTGACCACTTCCGGAGTCAATCGCATGAATATTCTAGAAGGAGTATTTAAAAGTTCACTGCATGCAACTGTAAGTCTTAAATATGCCTTTAAAATGAAAGTAAAGTTTGACGTGTTGCCATGAGAACAGCGTTCAAGATGTCAAAAATTCCTTAGCAATTTAGCGTCTACAATGTCTCAGCATTATGTTGACAACTTCTGGAGTCAATCGCATGAATATTCTAGAAGGAGTATTTAAAAGTTCACTGCATGCAACTGTAAAGGCCCTATTTTTACGATCTAAGCGCATTGTGTAAAGCGCACTGCGCAACATCTAAATGGGCGTGTCCGAATCCACTTTTGCTAATTTAATGACGGGAAAAATGTTTTTTGCGCCGAGCGCATGGTCGAAAAGGGTAGGTCCTATTGTAATGGGAGTATTTTGGGCGTAACGTGCAGTAAACCAATGAGAGTCACAGCTCTCATCCCATTTAAAATCCAGTTGCGCTGGCGTTATGTCTAATCCCTATTTAGATGACGGACTTTGTAAACTGAAAAACTAAGCGGAGGAAGAAGATCCCCAGTTTAAGATTAATGTTAAATAATTGTGTTGTTTTTCACTTGTATTGAAATTGTTATTTTTTTATTAAAACCTTTAAAACCCGTTTTCTTTTAGTCATGGAAGTAAAAAGCAGGCTTGTAATTGCTTTAAATGTATGGCTATCAAATATCATAAAAAAAATAATTTACAAGTATGTAAGAAAAGGTTTGTACTCTGAAAATAATTTATTTGTAACAAACAGGAGATAAAGAATTTACAAACGGCTCTCCTCACGTTTCAGCACTTTGGACAGCGGTTTTTTTTTTAGCAAAGAGTTTTTTTAAGCATTACTTAAAAATGTTTCTCATCTCACCATATCCACAGGTACAGAGTAATCATATACAATAAATCCGTGAGGTAACATTAAAAAAAAACATTTAAAAACAGACGCATTTGTTCAAAGCAAAGCATTTATTTACTTACCAGGCTGCAGGTGAAGCAGCTCTTTGTGCCTTCTAATGTCTCATAATTAGTCCTCATTTATGTCCAAGAGACTCAATAATAATCTTTTACATTCAATCCTTTAATCTTTCATATTTAAAAGCATTTTTGTGCTGCTGCGCATTCATGTACCTTGTGATAAGCAAACCCACGTTGTCCTCCCGTGTATAGGCGCATTTTACTAATGCGCTCTTTAAATAACATAAAACGCATTGCGCCATTGACTTTAGACCAGGTTTTTGTTGGTCAATGGCGTAGTCTATTTTAGTTGCCTCAAAATAGCAACGCGCCAACAATGCGCCTGAACACTCCTCGTTTTCAGACCAGAACGCCCATGGGCGCAAATGCATTTGCTATTTAAACAACGCGGCGCTAAACGTGAAAATTAGGGTGGAAACTAGCGAAAGACACTTGCGTCGCGCATTGCGCTGCATTGCGCCGGGTGTAAGATAGAGCCCTAAGTCTTAAATATGCCTTTAAAATGAAAGTAAAGTTTGATGTGTTGCCATGGGAACAGCGTTCAAGATATCAAAAATCCCTTCGCAATTTATCATCTACAATGTCTCGGCATCATGTTGACAACTTCTGGAGTCAATCGCATGAATATTCTAGGAGGAGTATTTAAAAGTTCACTGCATGCAACTGTAAGTCTTAAATATGCCTTTAAAATGAAAGTTTGACGCGTTGCCATGGGAACAGCGTTTAAGATATCAAAAATCCCTTCGCAATTTATCATCATCTATGTCTCGGCATCATGTTGACCACTTCTCATGTCAATCGCATGAAAATCCTAGAAGGAGTATTTAAAAGTTAACTGCATGCAACTGAAAGCCTTAAAGTGACACCATGTAATTTTTCAACCTTCATAATTAATTTTCAAGACCCTTGTGATAGTACTTCGACTTTAAATAGGTTGAATGACATGTCTACCATACCCTGACGGGATCTGTATCACTTTTACTCGTATTTTAAAACTTAGGGTTTCTGGTAGTAACAAGAGCACAAAAAAAACTACAAAATTCGACTGCTTTACGGCATACGTCACTTCCTCCACACAATTTGTTTTTAACGTGAATTTTGCTGGAGGCTACTTAAAGAGTGTAGAGAGCAACTCCTATTGTGTGACTCTGTGGCACTGTGTTAATGTCATGGACATATGACACGGGCGACCCGGGTTTGATTCCCCTTTAAGGCAATTTTTTTATATAAACTCTTGATTCATACATAAATGCGATCTTCTTTATAAATGACGGCGATTATCTTGCATATAGTTCCCTGTATTCAGATGCTGTGTTCATGTATTTACCTTTCTTTTACGGTGTCTATGGTATTTACATTACAATCCAGGATGCTATAGCAGTCAAACTTGCTCAAACTCACACAGTGTAAAACCAAACCCTATTCATTCCCCAATCAGATCCGAGCGTTTCTCTCTTCCTCATTTGCTGCGTTCTGCTGTCAATCGCGTGACGTATTACAAAGCGGCAGACTTTAGGTCTGCTTGGATCACATCGGTTTACTTGGATTTGGAGCGACAATTTTCACACAAAAGAGAGGAAAAACGAGCGCCATTGCGGAAAATCCTGGTGGCGAGGGAGAGAGAGACGATGCAACAATATTTGTTTCGAAAAAAGCAAGGAAATACTTCTGGTCGTTTCTTAATTGGAAGGCTGCAGCCTCCGGAGGTCAAATATGCAGGCTGCATACGTCATCAAGCCTGGTTTATTAAGGTAAACTGAACATTACATTCGCAAGTCATAAGCATACTTCAACAATTTACGATTAACTAAGTATAATAGTCAACTTTATAATTGTTAATATTGTGAAATAAGACAGTCTTGATGACGTATGCAGCTTAGAAATACGACATCCGGAGGCTGCAACCTTCAGATTGAGAAATGGCTTCTGCCACGAGTTCCTCATCAGAAAGTTGTAACATGACTGCGTTTCTCCCTGTTGTCTCAAAATGTTGATCGTTTAGCGTTTTAAATGTTTAGTTTTTAGTTTGGTTTTAAGGTTGGCCAGTTCCTTTCCATTGCGACAGTGCTGAGGCGCTTGTGGCCTCTAGGGGCGCTAGGCGTGAAAAATACATGTCTAGCACCCCCTAGTGGCCAAAAAGTTTCATGGTGTGCCTTTAAATATGCCTTTAAAATTAAAGTAAAGTTTGACGCGTTGCCATAGGAACAGCGTTCAAGATATCAAAAATCCCTTCGCAATTTATCATCTACTATGCCTTGGCATCATGTTGACCACTTTTGGTGTCAATTGCATGATTTTTCTAGAAGGAGTATTTAAAAGAACATTGCATGGAACTGTCAAAAAAATCCAGCTTTGTGACTGACAAACTTCCTGGCGCCTGGTGGTGGCGCTATACCCGGGAGTCACAATAGGCACATCGATGCAATCGGAATCTTCAGACGAACAAACACCCTGCATGGCATCACAATAAGACATTTTTTGCCTTAGATATTAGACACTTCCTGTTTCTCTGAATTTGCCATAACTTTGTCGCCTCGCCATGGCAGAACCATTTTAGATTTGCAATTTAGCAAGTACAATGTCTCGGTATCATGATCACCACGTTTGGTGTCATTCGCATGAATCCCCTAGGAGGAGGATTTAAAAGTTTACCGCATGCATTTTTGAAACAATACAAAATAGCCGACTTCCTGTTGGGCGGGGCTAAAATGTTAGAGGGCGAAAGTTGTTCGGGTCGATGAGATCTATATGCGTACCAACTTTCTTACACGTGTGTACATGTCTGTTGTAGAAATATCCATATTTAAAAATGTATTAATGAAAATAAATACCTTCCGGTAGCGCCGCCATCTTAGTCGCGTCCGCATTCAGGATGAGTGCTTACGCAGCCTACGGAGGCTACTCTACTGCTGCTCTGTGCCCCCGCCCTCCAAATTTGTCATACGTCACTAAGAAAAGTGCGTACACTACGCTAATACTCTCTCCTGAATGCGGACGCGACTAAAATGGCGGCGCTACCGGAAGGTATTTATTTTCGTTAATAAAGTTTTAAATATGGATATTTCTACAACAACACCGTGCGGATTACCCTCAGAAGACCTTTGTTTATCATCCTGGAGCCGTTTGGATTTAATTTGTGAAGGATGGACGCACTTTTTTGGACTTGAAGGTCGTGGACTATGGGTGGACCCCGTAACATTACATTTAATCAACTGAAAGATCTAAAACATTTTATAAAATATCCGAAAATGTGTTTGTTTGAAATACGATGGAAATATGCAACTCGAACAGCTTGGGGGTGAGTAAATCATGGGTTTAATATCATTTTTGGCCGAACTATCCCTTTAAGAGAAAATCGTTTTGTTGACTTTTGC
The DNA here is from genome assembly GCF_030506205.2 of Paramisgurnus dabryanus. NCBI lineage: Eukaryota > Metazoa > Chordata > Actinopteri > Cypriniformes > Cobitidae > Paramisgurnus > Paramisgurnus dabryanus. Next base: position 110,291 of record NC_133338.1, on the reverse strand, counting down.
AAAATTTTATCGATAATAAACATTTCCATAAGATGTCGGTAAACTTTTTGATGCGCTAAACCTTATTTTAAAAAGGCCTGGTGTAAAAACATGATGTAATTGTGCATGAACACATAAGTAAACTAATTTAATTTATTGCTAGTTTTCATTCACTCAAGTATCTTACTTCAATGGTTTATTCTGTCATCAGAGACTGACTGCAGCAACATGTGTTCTGTAAGTCTGAATGAGATATTACATGTGTGAACAAACTGAATTTAAGAAAGCTTTGGGTCCTTTACTTTCCCCCTATTAGAAAGTATTTTGTCCAGAATTATGTGTATAGTTAAGCTCTAAGGACTAAAAAGTGAAGTAAGTTCAAGAAGGACGTGAAGCCTCATTTACCGATTGTGACATCTCCTCTGATTTCACTCTCCACACACACCACAGCACCTGCTGCGATCTTCACACTGAAATAAAACAACAACAACAACACACATCAACAAACACTGTTACTGATGAATTTAAAGTAACAAGATGAGTCAGGATAAAGTAACAATGAGTACATTTACATGTACACCAATAATGTGATTTTTTTCCAAAAATCAGAGTAAGGACTTAAAAACCTCTCTTTTGAAAGAGACGAGCGACAAAGTAGCTTACAATGTGAATGTACCTTAACAGGCATACCGTCTACACAATCTCGACACACTAAACCGGCTACACAATCACGACATACGTAACCGTGCCGTTATCATCTTTACGCAGAAGAAAAAAAGGTAAAACACTCAGGAAGATCTCAAGCCTGTGTACCACCACAGCTTTATAAGACGATTTAACATTACATACAACTGACAGTACATTCAATCTATACATTTTTCAGTATGTTTTCTAGAAATCAAACCCATAACTTTTGTGATGCTAATGCAATGATTTACCGACTGAGCTAGAAAATTTGTTTTAACTAGACATGGGACAGAATTAGATTTTGGTGGTATGATAACCTTATGCAAAAATACCACGGCTTAATTAACGGTGTTGTGGTATTGCAACACTTAAATGTGTTGTTTTTAAATGTCTGCGTAATGTGCGTATACAAACAACAACTTTTTAACTGGATACTATACATTTTATTTTGGTTTGTTTTGTAATATATTAAGTGTAAACATCAAATCAATTACATTTTCCTGGACAGGGCTTATCCTAGTCCCAGACTAAAATTCATGTTTGCTTTAATTTAAAAACATCTACTAAAGTATCTAACATATATCAGTGACATTAACCGCCGGGTAACCGGACCATGTATATTTAACACACTGGTTTATCAATTTTAACAGTTTATTAACCCTAATAGAAAAGAGAAACACATTTTAACTCAACAAACAACATCCGGCATAAATTAACACTTAACATTCAGCAACCGATCTTAAAAAACAAACATAAGATGAACATAGCATTGTATATAAACACCCGGCAGCTATCATGTGGATTATTTCTAACACATAAAGCCCAGCGTGTTGTGGGTGTGACCGTATGAAGATGCATTCTGGAGCAATGAAAATGTGTTGTATAATCAACGCTCTTACAACGATATATTCTGAGTTGTTTTCAAATATATCTGGATGAATGAGAGGTTTTAGATGTGATGATTTTACCTTTTCTGTCCGCTTTGTTTTGTACTCGTATCCGCCATGTTATCCCGAGCGATGACGTCATAACTCATGAGCGATTGATGATGCCTGATCATCATCCTTCTTCTTCTTCTTCTTAAATTTTTATTGGCGGTTGTCATTCAACATGATGCATTACCGCTACCAACTGTTGGGTATATGTGGAGCGTCAATGCGGATTAGACGTTTAACGTTATATATATTATTTTACAGTTGAGAAAGAAAGTAAACTTTCCATTGTGTTTCTCATTACTATATGCTGGACAATCTAACAAAACATGTTATACAAGCTGTGTCCCAATTCAAAGGCTGCGACCTTCTAAGGACGTATTTTAAGACCGATTGCATGTTTCACTTTGGCTTTGGTTACATAAAGTTCTTCTTCTTCTTCTAATGACTTTTTATGGCGGATGGCAAACCAACTTATGGTGCATTTACCGCCACCAACTGGACTGGAGTGTGAAGCACTGGTAGGCATATGACATTCGCATAAAAGTATTTAAAAAATAATAATAATAATAATAATAATAATAATATTAAAGGTTAAAATCAAATACTCCTATTTTTTTTACATATTTTATAATAGAACCATATATACTACTTTATTTTTCTTGTTCTTTCAAAAGATTTATCAAATTGAATACTTCAACACCCATATTCTTAACTTCATTAATGAGTTTTAACCTTTCATTTTCATATTTCTTACACTTTATTAATACGTGTTCTATGGTTTCTGGCTGATTACAATAATTACATTGTCCTGATTCATGTTTTCCTATTTAACACAGAGAGTGATTCAATCTAGTATGACCCATTCGGATCCATGAAATTACTGTATCTTCTTTTCTGTTCCTGACAACATATCTTCCATTTTCTACTTGCTGTTGAATGTTATACATAAACCTAATTTCCCTTTAACTTAATTTTTGCTCAGAGTAATTTGGACATCTATTTCTGAATGTTTTAGAGCTTCCTTAGCTAGCTTATCAACCACTTCATTCCCTTCCGAACAGGAACCCACAAAAATGTTATCAAGCTTACATTACTAACTCTTAATAAACTAGCAAGTATCTCGAATATAATGTCTTGCCTTGATGATTTTAGTCCACTTGTAAGACTCGTTAATGCTGCGTAAGAATCAGAACAAATTGTTACTAAGCTTGGTTTTACATCCTCTACCCACTGAAGGGCTACCACCATAGCAATTAATTCTGTTGCGTACACAGATAAATGATCTGATATCCTTTTTTTAATTCTAGTTGTAGCCTCTTATGGAACGGCTGAAATTCCACAAGGGGGCGCATTTGTTCCTCAGACGTTGCACAATAAACATGACATCCGAATATATTCATTATAAATCATGAATGAAAAGTGAGATTCGAACGAATGTCTGTTAGTGAACTTATTGTATACACTATTTATATCGTAATTTGGTCAGAAACGTCAAGATTGTGAGATGAACAAATCGTTTTGGATTAAAAGGCTTGGATATTCCATTTCCTTGGACTTTTGGGGATTTATGAACAATTTGTTTTGGACAATTTCACCGAAGCGGATAAAGGAAAGATTTTGAAGGTAAGTAAATATCCTAAATTGGCGCCGCCCGGTTCAGGTAACTAACAACTAGATTACAGTTTTATGACTGCTAAAAATCAAATTATGCTTTCTGTGTGCGCTTAATGGAATCCCAAAAGTCTAAGCTTTACAACGATGTGCCGCATGACCGTATATTTTAAAGATTTAATGCTTCAAAGTTACAATGACGTAATGCAGCCTCACGTGCAAGGGAGGGGGTGTGCCGTGTACGGCACAGTGTTCCTTATCAGTTTAAATTGCGTAATATATACTGCAGCAGCAGTTCTACCAGAGATAGGGTCTTTCGAACCATCAGTGTATATATGTAACCATGATGAATAATTCTGCTCTACATATTGTTGTGCAAAAATGTTCTTAGGGGTATCTTCCTCCTTTTTCATTTTTATATGAATTTGAAAATCTACAATCGGCATAGGAAAAAACCAAGGTGGGATTCTAGATACGATCACAGTTGGAGTAACATTACAGGCAGTAATACCCACTACTTCTGCTTCCCTATTAGCAATCCATCCAAAACTTTTAATGTTTTTATTTCCATGCTCCCAACACTCTACATTTACCCCCTTTACTGGATGAGACTCTTTATGTCCTCTTAAATTAACCCAATAATTCATTCTCAATTTTGACCTACGAAGGTGTGAGCTTCCCCTACCTCATTCCATGTAAAGCTGCAATGGGAGATGTTTTAAACTCCCCGCAACATATTCTTAAAGCTTGATTTTGCATTGTTTCAATCTTTTTCAGAGTAGTTTCAGATGCAAATCCAAAAACAATACTTCCGTAATCTAAACTTGGTCTGATCAATGTACAATAAATTCTTTTCAAAGACAATCTACAAGCTCCCCATTCTATTCCAGATAAACATCTTAAAATATTTACTCCTGTTTTACATTTATTAATCAGCTTTTTAGCATGAGTTGCAAAGTCAATCTAGAATCCATCCATACACCAAGATATTTAACTGCCGGGACTTGCTCCAGCTCCTGATTGTACAACCTTAACTTACCTTCTGGTACTTTGTTCCCTTTAGTAAAACATATAACCTGAGTTTTAGCCACAGATAATCTAAAACTCCAATTATTTGCCCATATCTCCACTTTATCTACAACTTTTTGTAAACTTTGGGACACACATGCAATATTACGTCCTCTTTTCCATATTGCCCCGTCATCTGCAAATAATGCCCTTCCAATGTCATTCTCAATATTACTTCATTATACTATCATTAATCATTATATTAAAAAAATACTGGGCTACATACACTCCCTTGCGGAGTTCCATTATCAATCTTGTAAGTCTCTGAATACTCCACTCCTATCCTAACTTGTATAGTTCTTTCTAGAAGGATATCCATAATCCAGTTGTACATCTTTCCTCCAATTCCCATGCATTTAAGTTTAATTAAAAGTCCTTCTTTCCAAAGCATATCATATGCTTTCTCAATATCAAATAATACCCCTATCAAAACTTCTTTATTTGCCTGAGCTTTCCTAACATCTGCTTCTAAACTCAAAACAGTGTCCATAGTATTCCGACCTGCCCTAAATCCACTCTGATATGGTGATAACAGACCTTTTATTTCCAATATATAATTTAGCCTACGTATTATCATTTTTTCCATCAACTTGCATAAATTAGAGGTTAAAGCAATTGGCCTATAATTAAAAGGATTAGATGTATCCTTTCCAGGTTTGCCAACAAGAACAACTATTCCATGCTTCCATGAGGAAGGAATCTTTCCTGCATTCCATATCTTATTAAAAATATTTAGAATAATCTTTAAAGACTTATCTGATAGATGTTGAATCATAACATAACATATATCATCTTTTCTGGGCGATGAATGTTTAACTCCCCCTTGTGCCATCTTTAATTCATACAAAGTAAAATCTACATCCAATGCTTCATCAGAAGGACATCTTTTCATCATTAAATCAGGATATTTATTTATGTTTTGATTTCTACTCTTTTTAATATCCTCTGATACATTATTATCACTATGGACTCTAACGAAAACTTCAGCCAACATTTCAGCTTTTTCATTATCTGTCACAGCTATTCTTCCTTCCTCATTTTTTAAAACAGGTAACGTTTGGCCTCTATATATTCCTCCCATTTTCCTTATTGATCCCCATACTTCACTTACATCAATATCCTCTCCTATTCTTGTACACCAATCTCTCCAATCCTTCATTTTAGCTCCACGTACTATTCTTCTTACTTCAGCTTGTGCTTTCTTATATTTAATAAAATCTTCAAATAATTACGACTTTTTAATTTTCCTAAATGCTTTTTCCTATTATGAATACTAGCATTACTACACTGATCTGTCCACCAAGGGACGGCCTTCCTTTTCTTGCCTTTTCCCTTTTTTTCCTATAATATTATCAGTTACATCAAACAATACTCTACATATTTCTCCATTACATTCATCTATGTCTTCCATCTTATCTATTTCTAATGTTGATAGTTCTACTTCATTTAGATATTTATATGCTTCCCAATTTGCTTTACTGAATCTCCATCTTGGAACAAAACTCACATTATGTTCTATTACACTCATCCCTACCTTATATACAATTATATAGTGGTCTGTTACGGGCAGTCGGACACCACTCTTAACATAAAGGAGAGACGCACACAGAGCAGCTCGTATCAAAAATATAGGGGTATTTATTCAACAGAAGTAGGTACAAAACAATGGGCAGGTTGACAAATAAAGCTCGTAGTCATAAAGGCGGAACGTTGTCTACTGCTGGGTGGCCGCAGTGTTGTCACTCAGAAGGTATGGCTGTGCTCTGCTCTCAATCTCTGTGTGCGCAACTAGGAGCAGTCCGAGACTCTTTATAATCAACCCATTAGGCTTCGCTCAGGTGCGGCTCATCTGTAATTAAAGAGACACTGCACTCACATATATGTAGGCTAGGCACGAACACCAGAGCTGGGGAATGTAACAGGTCACTACCCATATTATTATCTTCCCAAACATCCCATACACATTTACTAGCTATACCTTCTGAAACCAATGTCAAATCTATAGCTGACCCACTACCATGTACCAAATATATTCTTGTGTTCCTGCCATCATTAAGACATACTAACCCATTACTATCTATTATTTCTTCAACAACCTCCCCATTATGATTATCTTTACTACTTCCCCATTAAGTGCTATGTGCATTAAAATCTCCACACCCAATTATTTTATGATTCCCAGACCCTACAACCTTTTCTAAATCTTTACTTAATATATTACAAGGATTATAAAAATGTATTATTCTAACCCTAACGCTAACCACCATTTCAAATTCTACAGTTTCATTAATAACTCTAAATTCCAATTCATTTTTTTATAAAAGTTGCCACTCCACCTCCATTACCTGCCTTCCTATCTTTCCTTACAATATTATACCCTTGCAGAAGAAAATTTAAATTAGGTTTAAACCATGTTTCTTGTAGACAGATTATATTTGGTTTCTAATCCAATTGGTCTATAAACTTTTTAAATTCTGGTCCATTCCATTGGAGAATCGTTAAAACCATAACAATTGTTATGTACTTCCACATACTGTTTGATAACTTGTTTGAGTCTTTAGCATATCATTTATTATTTCCAATGTTACTCCTGCTACTTCAAAGTATCTCTCCGCTGCCCTTATTATGATTTTAATTCTCTCCGTTCTGCTTTCTGTTTGAGCAGAACAATTTACCACTTCAGCCATAAATTAAACAAATTCCAATTTCCCGAACACCAACCTATCCTCATTTGCCTTACTTTGCGCGAGAGTATTTTCAGTCCGTTCTTGTACTTTACCTCTCTCGGTGACTGCTCCTTTTGTATTGTTTTTTTGTGCTGCTTCAGCGTAAGTTAACCCCTCAGATATTCGCATATTTTGAATTTTCACAGCCTGTTTGTGTACAATACATCCCCCAAAGCCAGCACTATGCTCACCTCCGCAATTGCAGCATTTTGCCTTAACTCCTTCGCAGAGATGTATAGTAACGAAGTAGAACTACTTCACTACTGTACTTAAGTACTAAAAGACAGTATCTGTACTCTACTGAAGTATTATTTTTTTCTACTACTTCCACTTTTACTTCAGTACATTTTTTCTTTGAGTTTAATACTTTTACTCCAATACATTTTTTATGTGCTGCATAGTTACTCGTTACTCTCAAATGTTACGAATCATGGTCACATGGTGGTCTGAACCAATTGGAGATAGTAAAGGGCGACCCCTCCCAACCTCTCACTCACAAATATGAGCCGGGGTTGTTGACAAATGTGAAGCGAAGAGAGAACCAAAGTGCGCGAGAAAGACAGAGAGAGAGAGAATGCGCAAGAAAGGGCGAGTGTGCGCGAAAGAAGGAAACCTATCAATGAAACACCTTGTACCTTTACCTATTACCATTTTATCGACTAATTTTTCATTAATTCTGAATTTTCTATCGCCATATCAGTTAAATTAATCTGAATTATCTGAACATTCATGTCCTTGTACTCCTGCTACAGCCAAAGGAATTGTAAGTGTCCTTTAGCTTAAACATTTGAAATAATATAAACAATATTATATTCAAACTTTTGACTGTTTTCTTTAATAACTACATTACACAATACTTGTACTTTTACTTTCAGTACTTGAGTAGTATATTTTAAAATAAACTACTTGCAATACTTAAGTACAAAGCATGTTTAATACTTTAGTACTTCCACTTAAGTGCTGTGCTTAAAGAGCACTTCAACTTCTACTCAAGTCACTTTTTTGATAGAGCACTTGTACTTTTACTCAAGTCTGGGTCGCTAGTACTTTATACATCTCTGCTCCTTCGCCACATTTACCATATTCATGGTCACCCCCACATCTCGCACATCGTTGATTTGCAAACAGCACTAACATGTCCATACTTCTGGCACTTGAAGCATGTAAGTGGAGAAGGCACGTACGTTCTTACTGGATAACTTACGTATCCTATTTTACCCTTTCTGGCATTTTGTCCTCATCAAACTGAAGCATTACTGATAAACTATCCATACTTTCTTTATTTTTCACGAATTGAAGCCGTTTGGCTTCAACAACCTTTCCCCCTTTGATGCAAATTTTAATTTTATCAGCATTTACATCAATAGGAATTCCAGTAATTACTCCTCTAACCCAAGTTTTGGTCTTCTTCAATGTGCAAGACACAGAGAGTCCAAGAATTGAGGTTATAGTTAGATCCTTCTTTTGTTGATTTCCATCCCTACACATAATAATCAAGTTATCATCTCTTAATGTCTTTGCACTACAGTATGAATCACTCCTAACGCTTTAATAAGGAATTTTGTCAGTTTAATTGGGTTAATTGTCATACCTGATTCTGCAAATTTCATCATCACTTTATATTCTTCTATGTTTTCCTTACTCACATAATCCTCCTTTCCACTATCCGTTATTGATCCTCGACTATTAGTTTTCTTCCTTTTCCGATTCACAATTTTCCACCATTCATTCCCTCCTACACTCCCGCCACACGATTCATCTTCCATTTCCGGATCACTACCTGAGCTTCCGTCATTTCCCGCCATCAGTGCTCCAGTCACAGTCCAGTCTTGCCACGCCAACCGACACGTCATGGCGCCCGTGAGCCTCCCTTCCCCGTATTATGTTTCTTCTTCTTCTTCAGTTTTATTAGTGGTTAGTTATACATTTATAAAATCATCAGCTCAAATGTCCAGGAGACAGCAAATCTGCAACGGACCAAGATTGCCTTGTTTGTTGTTAACCCACAACAACACCCGGCTTTTTTGTCCAGCCATACAACTAACTGGCTTAGTGATATTTCCAGCAATCACTGGACAGTGATTGCCATTACATTTTGTTTTAAGACATCTCACTTCAAGTACCTTTGCCCCTTTAACATTATCTTTATACTGAAACTGTAGGTATTCCTGATATGATATCATTTAACTAATTTCTTATATTTTGCCACTGAGCACTGGCTCTTTCCATCTATTTTATGCACTTGCATGGCTTTCCTATGCTGTAATAAATCTCTTCAGACAATCAGTAGTGATCCATTTTTAAGTACCTTAGCACTTTTGACTTCACCTAGTAATTTGTTTATTGACTTGGTTAAATGAACCGGATTCCACTCACCGAACGACGCTCCTTCTTCAGATAATTTATGAACACTTTATACTCCTCTTCCTGTCCTGATCCTACTATCCCACTTTGGTCACCGTCTGTTTCATCTATTTTACAAGCTAAATTATAATTTTTCTCCCGTTTCCTCGGCCGTACAAAACTCCACATACTCCTACCATTCCCACCGCCCTCTTCAAATATCATTCCACTTCCTTCTGCCATCTCCTGCTCATTCACAGTCCAGTCGTTGCTCAACCACCTCCTCCCTCCACCATGGGCCTGATCATTCATGTGCTGGACAAAATCATATGACACTCACGCAACACAGCAGTTATCAATGATTTAAAGATTTATTTTCACAGTTAAAGGGGGGGTTCAAAGGCATTCTGACTTATTAACACAGTTATAGAGTTGTTTCCTCATGCTAAACGTAGGCAAAGTGTCAAAAAAGCAGTTGAATGTGTTACAGAGTATTTCTGTGCTGAATGCACTTCGCCAGGGTTCGTACAAGTTTCGGAAAGGTTTTTTTCGATTACAGGTCCAACTGACGTTTCAGGGGTTTTCTATACGTATCACTTCTTTATATGGGCACTTCCCCCGGAAAACCCCGCCCACCCGTCAATCAGCGGGAGATGCTAGAACTTACAAAAATGCACATCACGCGACAGCTTTGTTTAATTTCAAAACTTAACAATGGCATGAATGAAGAAGTGTGTTTCTGGATGTAAGGAGAAGATATCCAGCCTTATGAAAACAACTGATATAGTTTATTATCCGGGGTAGCAGTGGAGTTTTGCGTGTGTGTTTGATGCACTGGATTTTCCCAACCGGGTCACAAGTTGCATGCGGTAAGTAAGACTTCTGTGTTATGTTGTAAATATGCGCGTGCATATTATAGAAATGACACGAACATGTAGTGAATCATAAGTTAAAACAGTGTTGTATAGTGTTGCATGACTCGTACTCGCTCCACCCGCGGTAGTAACTCCTCCTTCTTCATTGTTTCGTACGTTATCGGAAAGATTTGGTAAAGCTAATCTTTCTTTTATAAATCTGATTAAACTAAAGACTCTTTGGAGATATAAAGGATGTCATACTACTCTATAGGTACTCCAGATTAACATCAGAAATGCAGAAACAGCGTGTGTTACGTGAGCTTTAAGATTTGTTCGGATTCAGACAAGGACATGAATACAGACATGCCTACTGAAAAATCCAGCTAAGACTAGCATAAGCTGATGAGCTGGTTTTAGCTGGTCTCCCAGCTTGGTTTAAGCTTGTATAGCTGTTTTTATGGCACCTTTTAAGCTGGTCTAGCTGGACTTACTGTAGCTGATCAGGCTGGAAGACCAGCTGACCCACAAGCTTGATCAGCTTTGCCAGGGTTGGAGGACTAGCTTAAACTAGCTACTGCCACCTTAAACCAGCTACCAGCTTATGCTTATGAAAAATATGTTGGATTTTTCAGTAGGGATTCATCACTTCAATGCTGGTAGATGATGGAAATTAAAGTTTTTAAATGTTATGTGTGACCCAGGAGTACAGTAATATATGTTTTATAAATGTGTTGTATTTGTTTGTCTGTCCGAGTTTGTAAACTTTAGAAGACGATCGGTGTCAACTATTATTCTGTTAACCTAGTTATTTATTAATGCCCCTTAAAGGGGACATATCATAAAAATCTGACTTTTCCATTGTGGTCACCAGCAAACCAGCACCAAAACACAACCTATGCCGGCCTTGCTGGCTTTTCCAGCAGGGAAGAGAATGGTAAACCAAACCTATGTAACTGGGCTGATTTTTTTCACATTTTCTAGGTTGATGCACTGGGGCCCAATTATAGCACTAAACATGGAAAAAGTCAGATCATATGTCCCTTTTATTAAATAAAGTAAACAGAATAATAGTTGACACCGATCGTCTTTGAAAGTTTACAAACACCGACAGACATAGACATAGACATACTTTATTGTATGTATTTGTACAGACAAACAAATACAACACATTTATAAAAAATAACCGGCACCCACTCTAAAACCAGCACCAAACGAGCATGGGAATGATGCTGGTCTATGCAATTTTTTCAGCAGGGAGATCAGGGGCTCGTTAGGGTTAGGGTTAGCTTCCACTTTTGAAACTACGACCAGATGCAGCTATGATTAGCTTACATGATGCGTGTCCCCGCATCAGTGAAATTGAGACACCATTTGTGTATACTATGGTTAAAAACTTACACTTAGTGCCGCCAGCTAATAGATGACAAATGAGAGTCAAACGTGCGCTACGCCTAGACGGTGCAACAGGTGCAAATTCTATGTCCGTCATAAAACGCATTTTACATCCACACTAGTCTTACAACCGGTTTTACGCCCAGCTGGTGCAACCGGCCCTAGCTCATTTGCATTTTAAAGGACAAACCCAAAACAGCACATTTTTGCTTACGAATGATCTGTGGGGTATTTAGAGCTATAACTTCAAATACTCTAGGGACACCAAAGATTTATTTGATATCTTTAAAAAGTCCTCTTTAAATGTGACATATTTCCCAGAAGACGAAACAATTTACATCAATCATCCTGTTCAGAAGTTCAAATACATGACCACTGGCTGTTATGTGTCGGGTTGTCTTCTTGAGCAACAGTGACTGATTGTATCTTTGTAATTGTTGAGTCTCAGTCGTACACAATGTGAAAATATAAATCCTTACATATTTTCACTGTTGAAAAAGGGGTTGAATATGAAGAAAAAGGATTTTGATTTGGGTTATTTTATTAGTGTAGTTTATAAGTCTATTATTGTAATTAAACTTTTTTATTTTTCTGGCCTATATGTAAGGTTGTGTTGTGTAAAAAATACATTGAAATAAATTGATTTGATAATTTGTAGTCTACTAAATAAAAAGCAAACTGCAATTTCTATGAGCTCACTTTATTCTTTTCAATTATTAATATTCTGCAAGGTGTGTAAACTTATGAGGATAAATGTAAAGCTAATATATCAATCATCACTCTAAAAATGTCTGGGTTATTTTTGAGCTATAATCTATAACATTGGACAGAACACATGCTGGGTTAAAAATGACCCATAAAACAACTTAGTGTCGGGTCAATTTAACCCAGCGGTGTGTTGTTTCCAATATTTACTCATTATGGGTCAAAATTTAACTCAGCCATTTTTAGAGTGACTAAATACAAATGACAATAAATAACAGAAGTATACTTATAATAAATAAGTTAAATTTTGTACAAAGTTATAAAGAGCATTACAATACACAAACTATGAATCATCGATAAAATATCACTTTACTTTAAAACACTCAAAAGGAAAATAATTTTAAGTTTTATGTTGACCCACAGGAGACATGAAAACTCTTCTGATAAAAAAAAGTGCTCAAGCACATAAAGCAAACACAAGCAGTCTGAACATTCTGATTAATATTCAATTTTGTGTTAGTCAAGATTCAAGAATTATTTCTTGTTTTTAAATAAATTTATGGGCGAGACCACATGCAGATTTTCAGAGATCACCGTAAAACTGATTCAGGGTCAAGCATCAATACTTACCAACAACCAATAAAGAGTAAAACATTAAACAGATTTTCAAATCAAATAGATGTTTAACACTGGCACACTCATAAATCACATTCTTAACAAGAATTTTGTCCTGTTTGTCAGTAATTCAAAAAATATCTAAAAGAGATAACCCTAACATGTGATGTTCCCCAACCATCCTCAATAATAGTTAATGATGGACCCTGCCTCAAACCTGATCTCTTTAGATAACACACTGACTGAGAGTGCTATACATTAGCTCAACACACACACACACACACACACACACACGCACGCACGCACACATACACATACACACAGTCTTTCTATGATCTGACAGCTCATTTTATCCTGATATCCTTTCATCAAAAGTTGAAGAATCCAAAACAGATTAGAATAAAAACATCAGGATCAAGATCACAATCCATACAGATATCTTCTGAGATCGATCACATGTCTGATCTATTATGCTACTCTGTATGCAGTCATGCGATAGTAGGTTTGACCGTGGCTGCGAGCGGCCCACACCAGCAGTGCAGCTGCCATCATGTGCAGAGGAGACGCGATGAGCGCCAGATACAGCGACCAGCCCAGAGTTCCATCCACGTTATCGGGAAACACAGAAACGCGGTGCAGCAGATCTACTCCAGCCAGAAAACAACACACGGTAGCTAAAGAACACAGGCCTGAAAAACAGTGAACATCATCTAATCATGTCAAAAGCTCCACCACCATGACTGACATGAATTAAAACAGAATAAAATAGAAACCAGTTAGAGTAGGGCTGTGCAAAAAATCGACTGCGATTATCATGCGCGTGTCATCAGTAAAGCCGGTTCGGTGATTAGTATTACATCGCCATCAGCTGCTTTCAGATGGAGCGGCATTTATTAAAAAGTAGTTCACCGAGAAGCTAGGCAAAATCGGGTTCATAATCGAGGAAAATCGATTCCGATTTTCTATGCGATTTTGCCTAGCTTCTCGGTGAACTACGGGTCTGTGTAATAAATGCTGCTCCATCTGAAAGCAGCTGATGGCGATTTACTTCTAATCACGGAACCGGCTTTACTGATGACACGCGCATGATAATTGCAGTCGATTTTTTGCACAGCCCTAAGTTAGAGTACTGCACACAGACACACCCACAGATACAGATACACATACACATGCACAAACACACACACGCAAACACACACAGATACACACACAGAAACACACGCGCACAGATAAGCGCACACACACACACACACACGTTTATACAAACAACATCTGTTACCTGCCAGCAGGTGCAACAAACCGATGAAGAGCACAGGAGTGAGGCTGCCACACAGACAGGCACAGAAACCCAACAGACCGCCCAGAACCACCAGACCCAAAGAGACCAGCGGCAGCAAAAACTGACACCTCCAAAGATCTGACAAACAAACATTAACACAGAGACACGAGGAAATAGCAAAACAGCAATGAAAAAAGTGTTTGCATGTTTGTATTGTATTTGTTTGCGTACACACTAACATGTTTGTGTGTGTGTGTGTGTTTGTGGGGGGCTTACTCACAAGTTCGTATTGTGTCTTCTCCACTGTTGTGATTTCCCGGTTCTTTGTATTTTGGGGTGAATTGTTGTGAGAGAGTAAAACTTGCACACTCCAGAACCATCTTTGGATCTTAAATCACAAAGAAAAATAATTACTGTACAGAAACTTGTATATATGAGCACATCTAGTAAAGTAAATAGGGTAGGGTTGCACCAGCCATTTGTAATTATCTCTGGAAATATCGTCTGCCATAATAAATGCAATATTGCCCAGCCTGTCATTGAACTAAGGCTTTGTTTAATAAATGCTGTTGTATCTAAAAGCAGGTGAAAGCAATTTACTAATCAACTAACCGACTTTACTGATGAGATATGATAATCGCATGACGTGAAAAAATGTGTCTCCATCCTTCACAAAATAAATCCAGATCGCTCCACGATGATAAAAAAAGGCCTTCTGAAGGTAATCCGTGCGGTGTTGTTGTAGAAATATCCAGCACAGAGGCTATGAGGCATCCAAACATAATATCCAGGACTCAAACTACTGATCCAAACTTTCTACTGTGATGATGTGATTGGTTACATTTTTAACCGTGGGAATGAGACGGTCTTCCATTTTATCAACAAAATACTCAGCAATGATGTTAAAGGGATAGTTCACCCCAAAATGATAATTTTAGAATAAACCACTTACCCATGTGTCGTCTAAACCAGTGATTCCCAACCGGGGGGACGCGTACCCCAGGGGGTACGTGAAGAGTTTCCAGGGGGTACGCGAAAAGATTTACATTTTGCTTTGATCTCATTTACTTTTAATAAAAATGTCTTTCTTTTGTCCAGTCATTTACATAAGAATGATTTTTGTAAGGAAAGCATTGTAAAAAGGACAACTTTGTAATTTTAATCTTATCATTAATATAATTTGCCGTCAAGAGTAATCCAAAACGCATGATCCAAAACGCAATAGCGATGTCCAACTTAAGAGCGATCTGACTATTTTCATTGAACCTGAATAGTTTCTAAACACACAAGGTTTATCAACTATAAATAATGTTCAAATAATGCTATAATATTCATTCCCGCTGCCATTGCATTTTCAAATGATGCAAAAAAACTTTTGCATTGTTTTTGGCTAACATATTTTGTCCCTTATGATGTATTTTGCATTTATAGAGAATGTCTTAACACATTTTGTTTCTCTTTATATTTGAACGGAATAATTTAACTTATTTGCACACTTTAATTATCAGTAACTTACATTGAGATTTTAGTAAATTTAGGGCATTTACTAAAAATGACGTTAGAGCTCAATTCCAAATAAGCGCCGGAGTGGAAAATTTGCGTGTGATTTACTACAAAGGCGCAAATAAAATACACCGGCACAATAATGACATATGCACATTTCTATAATGACCATTGCAATCTACTAAGAGCAGCGCAAATTAGTACAGGGTCGCAAATAAGAGACCTCGGCAGGACATCGCAATGAAAATGCGGACTGCGGAGTGTGACATTCCAGCTAAGTAAAAGTACACTAAGAACCGGAGGACGAAACATGAAGGGTAAAATAAGTTTTCTCCAGCAAATTAAACATAGCATGGCTTGGCAAACTATATATATTTTTTTAAAGTATGTTCCTCTGGCAAAATGTAATACTCTCATCGCATTAATGTTGCTTCTAAAAGTAAAACTTCCACAAATGCATATGCAATAAGGTCGCAAAAATAACACCTTTTCAGAGCTAAATATCTACTGCGTGTCTTTAGTAAGTTCAGTTGTTATTTAACGCCAAAATGATGGTTTGCGCATAATGCACAAGCTGTTGGAAAATCTGGCCCTTAAAGGGGATATATGATGAAATTTTTTAATTAGTAAAATAAGTCTTTGGCGTTCCCAGAGTCGATATGTGAAGTTTTATCTCAAAACACCCTACAGATAATTAATTAGAGCATGTCAAAATTGCCATTTTGTAGGCCTGAGCAAAATGTGCCGTTTTTGGGTGTGTCTTTTAAAATCCAAATGAGCTGATAAAATGCAATCAATGATAGTGGTTTGTTGAAAAAACCATGCTTCATCAGTCAGTGCTTTTTACTTTAATGTTTAAAATTAATTTATAATTAATTAATTCATATTACTAATTATTTGTCTTTAAAACACAACTTTGGTTTAGTTTCGATGAAGGGGTACTTGAGCCTTACTGATAGGGCTGTGGGGGTACTTAGGGCTAAAAAGGTTGCTCTAACATCTTCCGATCAAATATTTAGATATTTCTGATTTAAAAAAGACTTGTTTCTGTCCCAGAGACTTCTGTTTGATTTTCACAATCAAGCCTTGAAAAGAATGAATGACATTGCCAAAAAGGTCCATTTGCCATCAGTCATCAGGAAACTAACTGAAGTCAATGGAACAGACGAAAGCCTCCCGGTTTTCATCAAAAATATCTAAAAATGTGTTCTGAAGACAATCAAAAATAAAATTATGATTTTGGGATGAACTATCCTTTTAAATTATGATTTTGCCCATGCCTTGTCTTAAGAAATATTAAAAATACCACATCGACATGTAATCAACAATAAAAACCAGATTTTCCCCAGGAGGGCTTTAAAGGTCACATTCTTTTTTTTACAACAAATAAGCATTTTACCAAGTCAACATAGGAAACCATCAGACACCACAAGTACATGGAGTGTAGATGAAATGTACATTAAAGCTACACTGTGTAGGGTCTACTCCCATCTAGCGGTGAATTTCTAAATACCAACTGAATATTACTTTCTAGCCCCCCCATTCGGAGCGCGTTCTAACTCGTACGGTGGCCATGTCATGCCAAGATTAACATGGTTTCCAGTACAAAGCAAAAGCAATGAAAAATAATGAACAATTTACAGTGTCCTTTGACTGTGATCCATCATAGCACACAGATTTATGTTAAACATGGAAAAATCAGATTGTCATGATATGTCCACTTTAAATCACATACAAAAAGCAACCATAAACGTAGCTTAGACACTCCTTTTTCATAGATGCAAGGAAAAATATTGCAGGGGCTGTTACCGTTGGTATTAAGATGTGTTTTCATCGATCGGGTCACAAGTGGATGAGAGACACATCACGTTTACACTTCATATTTAAATCCGTCTCTTTTGTCAGTTTTCGACCGCTTCTCTCCAGATTACTGAAGGGGTGGTCTGTGGACGAGTCCCTATCCTGTCATTTAAACATGAGCGGGAGTAATGACGGGTTTAAATGGACGTCAACTAATATTATGTCAGAGTCCAATGTTTGTGTTTTAAGTAAACATGTTACATGTCCGTGTATATTTAAGAGCTTTCTCTGATATTGCTGAATTAAGGTTGTGCAACTTTTACACGAAAGACGCGCAGATCAGCCGCTTTAGTTTTATCAATGAAAGGCTAAAAATAGCACTGACACTGTGTGTTCGTGCTGTGCTGGATGTCAGAAAAGATGTAAAACATTGATCTCAGTACCTCAGATTACATTAAATTGGCGGAGAGACGAACACATTAAACCACATGCGCGTTTACACTTACAAGTGTTATGCATAACCATGCTAAAGTTTGCCAAGGAACTATAAAACTTCAAGTTTACAACATAGACTGTATATATTTAAACAAATATGCTGAATTACCTGTGGAGAAGATAGAAAGCAGGCAACTTCGGTGTCTCTTGAGCCTCATGATCTTGGAAAACTAACATTACTCCAATATTGACTTTGGTCTTGTTGTTTTTCCTGTCACGTTGTCGTTTTAAATCTCTTTTTCGCTTCCTTGGCAACTTGTTTTAATGTCCACGAGAATATGTCTTCAACAGGCTTTCAAATCTGCCTCAAATCAAAGCATTAGATTACGGGTTCATCACAGTGTGCGGCTGTTGGATTTCACTCTATGCAGGTCGCATATGCAGGCTGCATACGTCTGGTTTATTTAAATTAACTGAGTATTACATTCGCAAGTCATAAGCATATAACATCAATTTACAATTAACTAAGAATAATTGTCAGCTTTAAAATCGTTAATATTCTGAAATAAGACTGTTTTGATGAAGTATACCGCCTACTAGGGTTCGGAATCAAATTTCGCAGGACCGTCCGATCGGATACTAAAAGTCAGTCAGTTCGCAATCGCACGATGGACCGTGGTGGAAGGGCAGGAAGGCGCTCAAAAGTGTGGCTGCATTTTGCACAGTCAGCAAAAGACAAAGCGAAATGTAATTATTGTGACAAAATATTATCTTGCACGACGGGTGTCACCAGCAACATGGCAAAGCATCTGCGGTTGGTGCATCAAATGGAGTTAAAAGAATGCACTGTGTTTGATGCGTTGCGCACCACAAGTGCCGACTCTGTGCACCCCGAGTGCTCTTCAGCCGCTGCCGGCAGGTAAAAAAAAACCTCTCTTAAACTTAATTTTCTTATTTGTTAAGTAACTTTTACTCAAACAGACTTGCTCGTCTTACTGATGAAGATTTCAGCAAGTGGGGAAGAGTTCATCCAGCTGATGAGAATCTTGTGCACATCTACACTCTGTGTTTCTTCTGAGAAAAGCCCTACATGTAGTCAGATTTTACAGACTCTTCAAAAGCTTGAGAAGCACTTTAGAGTGACAGAGAAACACACAGTGTTTGGGTCCAGCATTAAGCAAGTTGTCTGGGAAAACCTGTCCAAACGATACCAGGTAAATTAGAATTTTGTAAGAAAAAAGATTAATAAGCTTGAATCTTTATTTATTTATTTTTTAAATAAATGTATTTTACAGGGGGATGACATCAGATGCTTTCTTGAGGAGGCCACTGTATTGGACCCTCGCTTTAAAGACAAAATTGAGGACAGCACAACTGTCTGGGTCAGGATAAAAAAAAGAAGTTGTTTGCAGCAAATCTGTCTAAACAGCTAAAAATTGTGACACTTACACAAAAAATGTTTAAAAAAAATGTAGATCTAATATACTTAGTAATGATGACAAAATAAATCTTAATTCTAAATCTTACTTTCTTTAGCCAAGCGTGGATTGTGGACAAGAAGTTGTGCAGGAGAGAAGAAATCAAAGACAGGATAGCGAGGAAGAGGACAATCATGAAGTAAATAATAATTTTCAGAATTATATTAACTACAATTTGACTAGCAATGTATGTATTTTATTGTCTTAAGTTCTCTCTCTCTGTCTCTCTCTGTATCCACCTCCTTGCAAAAAGGCCATTAAATCACCATTGGAGGAACTTTTCGCAGCTGATGATGAATTAAAAATAAAATCCACAGAGAGAAGCGCATTGTCCATAGAGAACCAAGTGAATGCAGAGCTAAAGATGTACCAAGACATGCCACCAATCCTGACATCTGGTGACCCTGTTGCCTGGTGGTAGACACAAACGAACACATATCCTTTCCTCTCAAATCTTGCTTTTTCCTATTTATGTGTGCAGGCCTCTTCAACACCAAGCGAAAGGGTTTTCTCCACTGCTGGAGACACCATTTGCCCCGAGAGGTCTCGTATACTTCCATTCTTTCGTATACTTCCATTTTTCTAAATAAAAACTGTTAAGCTCTGGTGGCAACTGTATACCTCTGTTTGCACTTAAAATAAGTTCAAGTGCACTTTGTAAACTTTATTTGATCGCAGCCAATAAGTGTTGTGTATTAAAAGCTTTAATTTAAAAGTTATGCAGCTGTTTGTTTTTATGTATCCTCCTTTTATGTGTTCAGCTGTAATTGCACAAAATAAATATTTTTGATTGATAAAGGCTGGACTTTTATTGCTGTTCACCCATTTGGAATCGAAACCAAGAATCGTTTGGAATCGGAATCGATAAGTGGGAACCGAATTTGCAGACATGGGGACTTGTGACTTGGTGACTTGGACTCGAATCGACTCAAGTCGCTATTTTTGTGACTTGACTTGACAAAAATTAAAATACTTGAGACTTGACTCGGACTTGGAAGTTAAAGACTCGGGACTTGACTTGAGACATGATGACTTGAATGACTTGAGTGTTAATCACATCATGTTTTCAGTTTGAATATAAAATATATAAATTATTAAAACAAATAAAGTCGACCGAGCTGGAGCGCAGGCTGAGAATGGTGTTGTCATGACTGAATCACGACACTATTATCAGTCATGCCCTCTCGTACCTTACGCACACCACGCCCACTTAGATCAGATATCAACATGTCAGCCGGAGGGGTACGGAGGGTCATCGCTTTCGGCTTCAACAAGATGGCAAAAGACGAACAGTGCGTTGCAAGACATGCAACATTAAAATTACGGGCAGCCAGATGACAACCTCCAATTTCGTTCGTCATTTAAAGAGCCATTATGCCCAGTAAGTGCTTGTCAATTTGTTAATATCTGGTTAGTTGGTAGTTAGCTAATGTAATAATAGCTAAAGTAGCCCTCATCATACCGTGTTGGGGACAAATGTGGGCAAAATAATTTTGATTTATTTTTTTAAATACTTATTTTTATTTTTTAATACTTTTTTTTCAAGTTTGCCACCTGACCACACATACAGAGAAAAATTACTTGATTCTACAATGTTAGGGGCGGTTCACATGTCGCGTCTTTTGCACGCTCAAGTTCGTTATTTCAAATTAAGGCACACGAACGGAAGAGTTGCGACGCGCTCGTTTTTTCTGGGCGCATGTTTGAGAGAGAGAGAGAGAGAGAGAGAGAGAGAGAGAGAGAGAGAGAGAGAGAGAGAGAGAGAGAGAGAGAGAGAGAGAGAGAGAGAGACTTATGCCGAGTTCAGACTGCGTGATTTTCAAACTAGTCGGGTCACCTGTGGTTTCACACTGCGTGATTATCCTGGGTAGCGTTCAGTCGCTGCTGTTTCAGACTGCATGATGGATTGGCGACAGGTGTTTTCATACTGCATGACTTTACCGTTTGAAGAATTGCCGATAACTTTGTGCCGGTCCACAAACTACGTCTCACAACCAAACACACGCGAGAAGTGACGCGAAGGAAACAACGCGAGGTCACGAGTGCAAGACTGGAGCTCTCACGTGAGACTGGGATTATTATTAAAAATAGTAGCTCGCAAGAAGCTTACCATACAAATTGCATGTGCGCTCGTTTGCAGCAGAAAGAAGAAGAAATAAAGATTATGAAGGTGGAAATGTTTTGAGGGACTCCTCCCCGAACTTCCAGCTGCCCTGTATGTTGCTCTCTCATTGGCTGTAGGTCATCGCCGATGTTATTGTCAGTCAAAACACATTTCACACGGCATGTTTTTTTATCGCCGACCGGTCCAGATATTTAGCATGCCAAATATCTCACGGGTGTCGGCGACTCGTCGACGATTCTCTCAGAACGCGTCTTTCATAAGTCACACTGTGTGATTGTCACTTGCGTGCACGAGCATCGATTTGCCTGTGATTTCGGCCATTTGTCTGCGATTTCTCAAAACTTGTCGGCGAGTCAAAATCAGGGCTAAAATCGTGCAGTCTGAACTCGGCATTACTTGAGACTTGAAGGTTCAGACTTAAGACTTACTTGAGACTTGCACATGTGTGACTTGGTCCCATCTCTGCGAATTTGGAATCGGAATGGATACATTTGAAACGATGCCCAACCCTACCGCCTACACATGCAACCTCATGCTTCAGTTAAGATGTGGCCAGCGTGAGTGTAGTCTGAAAGCGCGAAATTTCAGAAATGTGGAAGGCGCAACATGGATTCGGCCAGTCGAGCGACTCGACCGTATATATTCTAAATAGCAGATTCTACACTTACGAGAATACTCTGCTTAGTAGGTGGAAGTTATGACACATGAATGAGCACATACTTTTGAAAGAACTTTTGAAAGAACACATGGGTTTATGCCAAGAATTAACTAAAGAAACTACACAGTGGAGCTTTAAGATCACGGAAGGGGGATAAAACAGAGAGGACATAAATAAATTTACAAGCAAATTAAAGTAAAATATTGAGTAACTTCCAAATTGTAATAGTTTTTATAGCTTTCTTATTAACAGATATCGAAACTGAATCAAAATATAAACTCAATTCTTGTTTGATGACATTGAAGTGGGTCCTATTTTTGTACATTTAGATTTATGGATATGAAACTTTACATTAAATAAAAGAAGATTTATACAAAAGCTTGCATTACATATTGTCTTGTCATCAACATAAAATATAAAAAGAAAGTGTCTATAAATAAAGTAAAGGTCACGTTCTTCCTGAACCCTTTTTCAAACTTTAGTTAATGTAATGTGTAATGTTGCTTTTAATGTAATGTGTAATGTAATGTGTAAAGCACAGGCTACAAAGTAACGCGTTACTGTAATTCCACTACTTTTAGCAGTTACGAGCATGTAACGAAGTTTTTTTTTAAATCAAGTAACACAATTACAATTACTGAAATTTAAATGAGTTCGTTACTCGCGTTACTCTATTAAAAAAATAAACACTTGCAGATATTTCTGATCTAATGTCGCAGAACTGTGGTAGGTGGTGCAATGAATCATTAAACTTCATCGTGGCTGACAGTGCATATAGAATGAACATGAAAAATCTAAACGGGACAACATACCTTTGTTTAATAACTGTGCGCAAGTCATAATCCATCCGGTTTGTAAATTATCTTTGCCAAGCAATCCAAGTATGACATCAACTTGGATTTGTAGTCAACAAAAGCAATAAATCTGAAAATATTAATATATTCTTAGATGTTTACAATGGCCTTCATGGAAGAAAGGATCCGCGATTGTTGTTGAAAGTAAAATATTCACACTGTGCTCTGTTTCCATCCAACAAAACAATCCACATACTCCGTTTTCTGATTAAATATCTTCCTTTAATCTTGTGTATCATTTAAATCAAACATAAAAAATATACAAACAATATATGACCAAAGAGCGCACTACCCGCCGCAAGCTTCACACGCTGAGTCCCAATTGAAGGGCTGCGACCTTCTAAGCATGCGACCTTAAAAGTTGAGCACTCGGTCTTTCAAGGTGGAAGCCTCAAAAGCCGCAAAGATAACTGAAATGAGACGGTCTAACCTTCAGAGGACACATAATTTGCATCAGCTGCTGCACGCGCACACCGCGCCTGTCAGCAGGACACAGCGGACACGTTTCTGGCTTATTAAAATAAATATGGAATCTGAAAAATTCTAATTCATTTAAGAAAATATGACACGTTGACACAATAGTCACCAAATTCGTAAAGAAACAGTACACAATTACATTATATATTTTCAATGCAAACACAGAATATTTGTCTAAATGGTCTAAATGATATTATATAATATTATATATATATATATAAACTAAGCTTACATATGAAGATAATTTCTAACAAAAATATTCAAAGGCTGAATCTAAAGCAAAATAGGCTCCTACAGTATGTAAAATAGCCCATCCATATCATTTTATTGTTTGACTGTTCAGTACTGTTTATATTTACATTTAAAAAGCAGACATAAAGTAACTTAAAAGTTACTTTCCATAGTAACTAATTACTTTTGATATACAGTAACTGGTAGAGTAATTCAATTATTTTTAAAAGAAGTAACTTTATAACTAATTTAATTTTAAATTAGTTATAACTAATTACTAACTTTAGGTAACTTGCCCAACACTGATGAACACATGTTGTATTGCACACTGTAAACACAACAAAGCTTCAAAAACACAGAAGGGACATTTAAAGGACCATTGTGTTCATTTTAGCGGCATCTAGTGGTAAGATTGTGAAATATTTTACTATGTTCTTACCTCTACTTAGACAAATTAAAACATAACTAGGGCTAAAATGATTGATCGAGTTACTCGATTAACTCAATTAATAAAATTCCTTGAGGCAAAAATTCTGCCTCAAAGCCTCGTAAAATTCCGATGACACGCAATCTGATTCACACGGACCGTTGTTCAATATTCAGGAAGCACACCATTAAGCGTGATCCATTTTTAATTTAGTTGGCGCGATGGTGGAGAGTAAAGATATCCATAAACGGCAAAGAATGTCTAAAGTTTGGAATCATTACATTCTTATCATTACATTACATTCAGCACCTGAACCGAATACATCCACTGCTGTTTTACCAAGCGTCGCTGAAACAAGGTAACGAAGCCTATTTCTCGTTCGCTGATTTTAATCCCACACTGTATTTGTAGCAATGTCGATATGCGGTTTGACTAGATATAGTGTTTAGTTTTGATGTTTTTAAGTAGTAAACATATTCACGGTCAATTGCAAGAGAGTATAGCCTAAAAAAGAACCCCTTCACACACACACACACACACACACACACACACACACACACACACACACACACACACACACACACACACACACACACACACACACTCTGGTTTCCATGTTTTGTGAGGACATTCCATAGACATAATGCATTTTATACCATACAAACTGTATATTCTATTCCCCTTACCTGCCCCATTCCCTAACCCCAACCATCACAAAAAACTTTCTTGTACCTTAGATTTTCAATAAACATCATTCTGTTTGATTTATTAGCTTGTTTCCTCATGGGGACATCAAAATGTCCCCACAAGGTCACAAAAACACTGGTATTCCTATCTTTGTGGGGACAATTGGTCCCCACAACGTGATAATTACCAGGTACACACACACACACACCCGTGCACGTGCACACACACACCCGTGCACATGCACACCCGTGCACGGGCACACACACACACACACACACACACACACACACACACACACACCCGTGCACGTGCACACACACACCCGTGCACACGCACACACCCGTGCACACGCACACACCCGTGCACACGCACACACCCGTGCACACGCACACAGGTACCATAGCAAATAGGCTCACCCCAGAAATTATATATTATTTGTTAGTAGCCTAATGGTAAATGTTGCAGGTGTAGAAATGTACATAAACCAGATATTTACTTTGATGGGTTAGGGTTAGATTAC
The DNA here is from genome assembly GCF_030506205.2 of Paramisgurnus dabryanus. NCBI lineage: Eukaryota > Metazoa > Chordata > Actinopteri > Cypriniformes > Cobitidae > Paramisgurnus > Paramisgurnus dabryanus. The sequence goes on along the minus strand of NC_133338.1, from coordinate 84,899 downwards.
AGCATGAAACCTGTTGTGCATATTAATAAATTAAAGTGCTTAATTGTTGGCAATTTCTTTTTTTAATAAAAGCTTGAGCATTTTACAGCCACATCATTTTCGTTATACATTATTTATTTTGGTTGTTTAAAAAACACACACACAAAATTATCAGATTAATCAATTGATTAAGTGCTAGATTAATCGAATACAAAAAGAATCAATAGCTGCAGCCCTATACATAACTATATTTTTTCAATGCATTCACTTAATCTTTGGACAGCGTGTCGTGAATGTTTTAGCATTAAGACTAGCCCCATTCATTCCTTAGGATCCAAACAGGGATGAATTTAGAAGCCACCAGACATTTCCATGTGTTCCCTATTTAAAGACTGTACATAAGTAGTTGCACGAGTAACTATGGTGGCACAAAATAAAACGTGACGATTTTTTAGCGGATAAAAATTAGAACAATATTGTATGGAGGAAGAGCAGTTAGTTTGCAGCACTTAGACCTCAGGCGCAGTAACATCATCACTCCTGACTACTCCCCATCTCGTTCAAACTTCCATCAATATTACTGCGCCCAAGTTCGAAGTATTTATAAAGCGTGCAACCTTTATAAAAAATATACAACCTTTGCGTGGGAACTTGCGTACGCACATTTCCAGCCACGTTGTGTGCGTGGTTAGTTGACAGTTCCAACACAAAGGTTGTGCTCTATAAAAAAAAAACTTAATAGGAGAATGGGCTTGCAGGATAGGATCTGAGGATGATTCATGTACGCACACTTGGATGTGATCTGTGATTTATAAAAGGAAAATTGCTTTGTTTTAGTCTTAATATTTGTGGCATATGACATTTTTGGCTTTTGTGCATACATCGACTTTTGCAGTTTTATAAATAAGACACCTGGCAGGAAGGCTACAAAAGAAATATTTAGTGTTGAGAGCCCTGATTGACCTTTTCCAAAGACCAGCCCCTGATGTCGCTGATGTCCAGCATTAACTAAAGCACTGCCACAAATTACAGGGGTGAAAAATAGCCTTACCTTAAATAATGCCAGCATTAGTATTTTTTTGAGAGTATTGGTAGGTCACAAAGGGAAATCGCAATGAAGGTTTATGCCGGGAACATTTCAATTAGTATTTGATGACTAAATAAAATTATTTGTTATTCTTAATATAACAAGATTTTTTTTAAATATCCAATATAATATGACATGAAAGATATTTTTGTGGGCCTCTTCTGTAACTCTTGGTAAAAGCGTATTTGACTTTAACCCAACCATATACATTAAGTTTTGGATTAGTAACATTATAATTTACCCAGTGTGTGACTGACTAAACTGTATACTGAAAGACACTTCTCTGGGGTTACTACTAAGGAAAAATAAGGCCAAAAACGATGCTAATAGAAGCTCTGTACCTGGATCTCTGTACCAGTGCGCATCAGTCGGAGTATGAATGCATCTCCACCATAGTCCGAGCGTTCCGTTCATGCGGAACATCGCGTCGCTCACCGTTTTCTCATCAAATTCTCCATCCAGAAACTCGCCCTGCAGCGCGCGCAGCTCCGTGGCGTTGGGCTCCGCGCGCACAGGAGGGCTCGTGTACCGGTACCAGTGCGGCGAACCCACCGACACCGACAGATACACGGACGCTAGCGCACTTAAAACACCGGCAATGACCAGAGCCGTTGCGTGTCTGTTATCCACCATAATTCCTCAGTGTTTATATCAATGATACACTGAAGTAGAGCTCGTGTTTGTCTTGTTGGTGTTTCGTGTCCTATTTTCCACCCATCTGTTTCACGCCATCTGTCAGTCTGAGATGAAATAAGTGAGAAATAACAGTAACACACAATCCAGCGTTTATTGAAGCCTGGCTGTTATAATCACGTGTTAATCCCTGAAAACGCGGTCATATGAAGTCTGTTGGACGCATTCATGTGCGTTGCTGTATGTCTGAGGCTGCAGCAGGTGTTCATGGGTAATGTAGTTTCCTTCAAGAAAAATATTTATACACGCGACGAGCTACCACAGAGTAGGCTACCAAGGGACAAGTTAAAATAAAAACATTAAACCATCTCGAGATTAAAGTCATTATAAATGCTAGATTTAACTAGTAGTTTTTCGAGAAAAAAAGTCAAAATAAATAGTCAATTTATATTACAAAATAAATTCATGCTTAAATACATTAAACTCTTGAAATAATTACTTTTGGTTGATTGTCACTTTTTAAGCAAATAATGTAACAGATATGATTTGATCAGTATAAAACTTTTTTTTTAAAGACATTATTTTTGACATTTAATTTTGAAATGTATAATGTTCACCTGCCTATGAATTGATCAAATAATAAATTGATTTCAATTTGCACAGCTGGGAATGAGGGAACATAAGAAATGTAAGAAAATTCATCAGTTTGTTAGTGTGTTAACTAAGGCCAGGTTTTAAACATTCAGAGGGGTATTGCACAAAAGCAAGATAAGGGATTAAGCTGGGATTTTCCAGTTATCCTGGCTGAATTTAGACCTGACTCGGTTGCATGAAGGAAGGCTAAATTAATCTAGATGAAGTTACTATGGAGATTTACTCTTTGCAGCTAGCCTGCTCCAGAGCAGGCTAACAACCAGGCTAAGATTATTCCTAGTGATTAATTCAATTCAAAGAACTTTATTAATCCCAGGGGGACATTGCTTTCATGTTACAATTATAGAAATGAAAAAAAAGAAAAGAAATAAAAACATAATTATATGCCCATCAATGATTAAAAAATTAGTAGATAAGAAATAAAAAATAATAATAAACTATAACCATATAAAAAAGGGTAAATACTTCAATAGTGAATTGTCCCAGCACTTACAAAGAGGAATTATACAGCCTAATGGCCACAGGTATAAAGGATCTTCTAAAATGCTCAGTAAGCAGTGATCAGTCTCTGACTAAATGTACTTCACTGGTTGGCCAGCACCCTGTGTAGTGCGTGAAAGGGATTGTTCAGAATTGAATTAAGTTTTGACAGTATTACAGAGTCCAGCTCCATACCAAGTACATAGCCAGCCCCTCTAATTAATTCGTCCAGTTTATTTCTGTCTGCCACCTTCATACTAATTCACCAAAAGACCACTGCATAAAAAATGATGCTAAACACCACAGACTCATAAAACATCCACAGCATGGTATAGCAGACTATACCATTTCTGATTAATCAGCTAGTTCCTCTTTCAATCCTACTAGATATTAAAGGTGCTCTAAGCGAATTGAAGCGTTTTAGACCCTAAAACATTTTTTGTTACATACCGGAAACATCTCCTCACTATCTGCTTGCTGCCTGTCCGCTGATCAAACTGTAAAAAAACGCGATCTCTGTAGACAGCCCAGGCTTCACAAACGGCAATATCAACAATTGGCCAAACCTAGCATCACAAAACAAAACAAAGTATTCCAGCCAATAAACGACAAAAAGGATTTGGGGGTGGGGGTTGGGCGCGTTCATGAAAGCACGGAAGGGAGGGGGAGGGGGACGTTTCAAACGTCAACAATAACTAACGTCTCGCAGATTCGCTTATGCTGAGTTTACACCAAACGCGGTTTGGGCGTCAAAATTCAGTTCCCAACCAACACAGATGCAGCAAAGACACAATGAAAATATGATTTAAGACTGTGGTGTTTATTTTATAAATCACCATTCATCAAATTTATACATTAACATTGATATTGTGCAACTGTTGAAGTGATGATCAAATATGCTTGGAAGCATGCTGAACTCTTTCCCTGTCAGCGTTTTTTTTTTAAGTTGCCACCCAGTTTTAGTAAGTAATGCCTTGCAGAAAAATTATCTTCTTTAAATAAACATAAAATATCAAATGAAAGAACAGACCATCCGCTCTCAAACTTATCACCTCTCAAATCTTTTTGCTAAAAGCGGAGATAATTTCATTTTTGTGAAGAACTTGTAAGAGATCAGATTCAAAGCCATCAAAACTTACACGCTGTGTTTTCAGTGTTGAGTGAATGCGTCAGTGTTTAAGTTGGGTAAGATCGCCACCCAGTGGGTAATAGCGGACATATGATCTTGAGTTATAAACTCCTCAGACAACGTTTTCTCTTTATCGACGAGATGACTCAACAATATTTATTAACAGTTATCTGGATATCGCCATTAATTGTGCAATTGTTAACAATTTAAAATATGATTAAAGACACTGTTGTTTATTTTCATAGATCAGTACGCAGCAACAGTGGCGCAGTGATACTTATGTAATGTGGTCTGAACCGTGAGATTACCGGTGTATTTTATCACGGCTTAGAACGCGTTTAAACCAATCAGAATGAAGAACCAGAACTGCCCGTTTTATAATCTTGATTTTCTGAAAGTGATGGATGGTCCAAATTATTATGCACATGCTATTTTTGTTTGTTTGTTTTTTTAAAAAGTTTGTAAATTTACAAATTGTATTTTAATCTCAATAGTTATATGACAGTGTGCATGTTATTCTATTTAAATACATAATTTGACATATTTAAAATGTCAAAAGATACTTTAATACTTTAAAAATATGCAAATTATGCTTTTCCAAATTATTATGCAAAATGCACTTTATCAAAATTTTGTGTGTTAAAATAATCCACAAAACAGATATCTGTCAATTGTGCTGCATGGACACATAATGACAAAAAAACATTAAATAATTTATTTAACACAAGTTACATAATAATATATGAGCATATTTTTGACAAGACTTTAACTCTCCCATTTATTAAACTTGTAAGTCTATAGTTTCTGTCTTTATTTCGCTTGAAGATGCTAGTATTGCATCCCAGAGTTGATGTTTGAATATGAATTATAGTTCTGTCCACCTCACAGATCATTCATATAATGATGCTTCATAGACTCCTGAGACTAAGGTCAGAGGATAGTATTCATACTCTACCTTAATTTTTTTCTTATTTCATGCCCATATTTAAATAGTCAGTGTTGGTTTTTTGCAGCATGCTATAGTGTATTGTCCTGCATGAAAGTAAATAAATTTCAGAAGACATGATTCCATTTTCCCATCTTTTAGGTACCGTACAGTACATATCTTCCAGATGTCATTTTGGCCCCCTCAAGGGACTTACCATCTTACTTCCCAATATTCCAGTCCAAACCAGCCTTGTTTGAACATGATGGCTATTCACCAACAATCCAGAATATACTATTTAGTGTATTATGGCATGTCGATGATAAAACTGTTTGAAAACTTCATGAAGGTCACAGTAAATTTAGTAATTTTGGAAGCTTTAGTTTGGGGGTGGGGTTGAAATCCATGTTTATGCACTGAAGGATCCCATATTGAGGGCTTCTTGGTATTACAGAGGAACCAGCATGTTTGCTTCTTAGGAGGTGGCATTTTTATTGTTGCCTTTTCCTAATATTTTGCTTAAAAAAATTCTTAATTTGGTCAAATCCTGTACATAAATCTTATAATAATTCAATGATTTTGGTTTAGTTCCACCAAATATAAATCGTTATAGGAAATAAATAGCTTTCTTAAGATAATGCACACTTTTTTTGCATCAAATACTGTAGATACACATATTAGTAGTTAAGTGTTTGCAGTTTCATGATGAATTTTTATGAGTTTTATCCATTTTTGCATCAATGATTCTGTGATCGATCCTGTGGTCTGTTTAAGAATTCCGTGAACGTGCACTTGTCCTAGCTAGCTAAACCTGGCTTGACATAGCTGCCCGTTCTCATCCTGGCTTAGCAATCGTGCAACAGACTTAAGCTGGGCGTACACGGTGCAAATTCTGACGGTCGGAACGTCGTGAGCTCTCGCACACGACACGAGTGAGTTTATACGAAAATAATTCGGACGCAGTCACACACGACAAGATTTTACTGTACGACTTGACGAATTCTGACGTAAGCATTTTCACACCTGTGAGGATGAAAGGGGGTTCCTTTCGTTGTGGCAGAATGTACAAAAAAATAAAACAAAAAGAATAGGGTTAAGATATTGGCTTAGTATATAAAACAGCCTGGAATTTCTGTTCTTTTGTATTTCTATTTATGCATTCCGAAATTGCAATATAGGTCTAGTTCTGTGGCGGTGAAGGAATTTCTCTGGCAGTGATTGTTCGTGCAAGCGCATATGCGGTTTTACCGTCTTAATACATCATGTTTGTAGTGCCAAGTAAATATCTATATTGCTATTATTAATGTTACATATATTGTTGCTTTTTTATAAATATGACCGTTCAAAAAAACACATTCAGTGGGCCTATTTATTTATTTGTAAATGCAGAATGAGGAGCAATGAGGTAAAACGCAAGCTAACGTTACACGTCTTTCCCTTTATAATTAAATTATTAAGACAACACATCTATAGCCAAATATTAATTTGTAAAACGAAAATAATTTAATTTAATATAAAGCACATTGTCTAGGCTTGTTATGTGCAAATGTTCGGTCAATGCGGTGTCTTGAAGTAAAAGTGAGACCGCAGCATTTATGCTGTAACTGCACAAAATAAATGCCATACAGAAGGCATTGCATATTAATATAGTGCATTTTCACAGTAGGCCTATATGTAAATTAATACATATCAATACAAATATAGTATGAAAACAAATTAATCATTATTTAAATAAAGTTTCAGAGATAGCCTACATTTTTAGTCATTTAAATGTTCTCATCATTTCAAAACAAGCTAAGGCTAGCATATAACTTACACTGGGCTATATCTTTTGTTCCTTTGGTCGAAAATATGTAAAAGAATATATATGTGGGTAAAAATACCGAACAAGCTCAGTTGTTAAAGCAGAAGCTCCATAATAAGATGGGAAACATCGTCTCCGCATATGATCATCATGTACTCTCTCAATAAATGCATATCTTAGCCTATTAAACATGGACATTCCGTTGCTTTTTTCTGTCGCGACAGCCCTTTTAATATCCAATCATTTATGAAACTACAGCAACTTTGGCACAGCTTGGATTACACAAAAATTGCGACATTCTTTGTACATCCTGTACTGTTTAAACCAGTGGAGTCTAATAATTTTTATATTTATTTATTACATAATTTAGTTTGCTTATTTTATGTTTAAATTGTAAATAATGATAAAACATATTAAAGAAAAATCAACAAGTAAAACAAAAAAGTTTTAATATCAAAAAGCCTCGTTTAATGCATTGTGGTAGCACTTATCAGAACAGTGGTATAGCCTAAAACAACTACACTCTCTCCTGTTTCCACACACATCCAAAGCTGTGACCCGACATCACAAAAACACGTATGACAGTTTTTTTCAGGCAAATAAGCTGATCAAGAGGTCGTCACTGAAAGGACCTGTACATATTTGTCATGATGACACCTGTTACCGGAGTGTGTATGTGCGCGAAACATAGCCAGCTATAGAGTAGTCATCAATATTTGAGGTAGCAGTGCTACATTTGTCTTTCTTCTTCTGCGTTTTGTACATTCTGATTGGTCAACTTCAAGTGCTTTGCCAGATCGTCTCGTACACCCGCACCAACACTACGAATTTATACCGACAGCTCCCGAACTTTTTTGACATGTTTAAAAATTATCGGGAGGTCGTAAGGTGCTCGTAACCTGCTCGGCTCGGCTCGTAATTCCTCTCACACGGTGCGAGCCGCGGCCATACGAGCATGAACAATTTTCTCCCGAGGAAAAAAAATCGCATGCGAGCCCCTACGACAGCAAAAATCGCACCGTGTACGCCCGCCTTTAGCCAGGATGGGCTGATTAAACTAGGTCAAGCTGGGCCTTTTCTGTTATCCTGGCTTACTTAATTCTACTTTTGTGCAATACCCCCCAGGAAGTAGTCTGATGAGTGGAATCTGGGGGATATTGCACAAAAGTAGAATTAAGAAAGCCAGCATAACAGAAAAGGCACACCCATTACTCATAAGGAAATATGTACAACCCTTTTCGACCCTGCGCTCGACGCACAAACCATTTTTCCCGTCCTTAAATTAGCAAACGCCCATTTAGACGTTGCGCTGTGCGCTTTAGAGAATGCGCTTAGATCGTTAAAATAGGGCCCTTAAACTACAATAATTCTGAGTTTTAAGAAAATGTGTGGCACAGCAATGAATCAAAGCAAACATGCAAGGACATTTAATGAGTTTGGCTGTGGATGCATTGGAAGTTCTTCATAAAACTGTTGAGCAAAGATGAAATGTTGATCAAGATTAAGACCATGTCCAGAACAGTGAGCAATGTTTATGTTGTTTTAGAGTCCTAAGTATTTTAAGAGTTTGACTTCTTTCATTGCTTGTTTTAAGTTTTATGTTAAATTGTTAGTCATTATCTGCATTAGCAGTTTTGAAATGTTGATGATTTGTATGTGTTGAAAGTGTAATAACATGACAATAAAGTAGTTTGATGTACTGAACCTGATAAATAATGTTTTTCATATTGCACCTCCTTCATGTATTGTAATGTAATAGATGAATGAACAGTTGAATATGAAAACTAATATTTACCAAACTGAAATTATGTTGCTTTTATGGGTTATGAGATTTAATCAAATATATTAATTTAATAAATATGGTAAATTACAATTATGCATTAAAATTAAAATTATTACATAAAGAGGGACCAGTCCAGTACCCATTGGGTCCACTTGGGCCCATACCTGTCAAGTTTTGGATTTGAAAATAAGAGAAACTTTCCGGCGCACAAAGCGAGCGGTCCCACCAACCCAAAAAAGCTCCAGTATCCCTTACATTTTAAGACTGGTGAGGGCCGGATAATATTTTTTAAACCTTAGTGCTGATAATTGTGTTAAAATTAACTAAACAAACTAATTTATTAGCAAGAAAACTAGTGAAACACACAGCTCTGTGTACATACTATACACACAAATTTGCATCTGTACAAAACCCACTGGCCTAAGGTTGAAAAGCCTTAATTTAACTTCTTTTGCATTATACCTTAATGCCAAAATTATTTATAAACCATTCACTTTTCTTTGTAATGAGAACAGTCATTTAGAAAATGAAAATGCTAGATGGGGCAGTGGCACAAACCAAAAAGGGCACTAAGGGGGGTGGAACAATTAGAAAGGTTTTAATAAAGTATTATAAATATATGATGTGTTACTATATTACTAGCATCTACTTAGACAAGTGATTATAAGTGATTATAATGGGAAAATATAATAACAAGAATTAAAGTGTGACAATAGATATTCAATATAATTAACCTGCTGGCTTGATGGAGCTTTGAATCCATGTTGGCAATGTTGAACTGGCTTTAGCAGCCTGCCTTTCCGTTCTCTGTCTTTATTTTGTGAAGGCATTGGTGTTTTTTGTATTCTTTTGCCTACAAAGTGTGCCAACAACAGCAAATTTAGTGTTTATATTAACTTAGATCTGATCGGGAACATTAAATCGATTAGACAAGCATTGTAACGATAAGAATGTGGATATTTTGTTGTTGTTTGCTTGCTAAGTTGTTAGCACTTTTAGAATACAGACAGCAAATCACTACCGGAAGAAATACATAAACAAACTTCCAAATTACAAAGAAAAGGGCCGCACTTTGCATATAAAAACGTATTTTTTATTGGCACAGACGCGTTTCGGCTTTGCGCCTTCCTCAGTGTGCTTAAGTGAATGAACATTCCAAACTCATTCATGTATATCTACCCCGCCATACACCCACACAATCGACCAATGATAATGTAGTGTCATCCCATTCATCAATCATTCAATTAAAACAATTAATATAATCATCATTTTTTGTTTTTTAACACATTGTACACAGAACTACATCAGAAGTACACCAAAGTTACTCAGATCAAGTGAACCAATAACAGTTTTTTACAAAAAACAAGTCAATGACAATTCTTCATTCATGCCATTAGGGACTGTTCGTTATTTATTTGAGGGGCCGCCGGAGGAGTTTTGAGATCTGTTGACAAAAAAGACATGACCCTCCCTTCGCCTGCTATAAATTTTTCTGTGACCCTCCAAAATGACTGTGAAAAAATGCATGACCCCCCCCCCCCCCCGCCCTGTACTGCTTCGCGCTTGGCAAAGATGTTCAGAAGCCATTGTTTTTACAACTATGACAAACGACAAACCTCTGCATATACGTTTACACATCACACTCATATGGTGGCCATTTCAGTAGATTTACTCACTAGCATTGTTGCGGAAACACAATATAAAGCCAAACTTCCTGCAGTTACTACTCATCTAACGTTGTCGTTATGTTCACATGAAATATAACAACATTGAGACCATTCAACAAAGCACAGTGGGTATAACATATTCAACACAGTTGGTTGCTAGACTCGTCAATAGGCTTCCACAGTCATTGTATATTTTAGCATTATAGGTAACTTAATAGCAGCTATTACCTTTAAAAGCTGCCGAGTGCCGAAGCTGAACATTATCCAAAACTCTGTTTCTCAGACGAGCGTAAATGTGCGAGCTTGGATCCACTCCTTCCTTCTCAAATGTCTTGAAAATGTTGTCGTTTGCGCAACAATTTCAAATCACCGGGACCGAAAAGATATCTGAAGACTTGGCTACGTACATTCGCTATTTGCTGCTTCTCAAACTTTTTACGTGTAGATGCGTTGTACGTGGGTCTTCTTCTTCTTCGTCTTCTTCGTTTTATGGCGCATACCGCCACCTACTGTATCGGAGTATGCAGCATGGTGTACGTGGGTCATGTGACATATGGAGTATTTATTTTGCATGTATTTAAAAGATTTTTTAGTGTAATTCTATTCAGTGTTTAATAATATTATCAATACTATAAAAAAAAAATTAATCACTCTACCCATTTTTTAATTCTCACAACTCAACCGGGTCGCGCGTAGTCTCACCACTCGAAACCCACAGCGCGAGGCCTTTATTTTACTATTTTAAAAGAAATGAAGGATAAACGTGGTGTGCAGAGGGGTAGGTGCCTCAAGTGTGAAGAATGCGAGGATTATGACCTGCCAGCACAGGGAAATGCATGCAGCTACTGTGGATGCACACCAGTACACCACCTTCAAGTCCCAGACACCGAGTTGGGTCAGAAATTTGAAAGTTGCCAGAAATTCGACCAGGTATTAATTTTCTACATTTGACATGATTTGTGGTCCTAGTGTTTCTGCTGTTGGTTTAAAGCTTTAAAATATTTGAGCTAGCAGCTACATTGTACATTCCAGCTTCATGTCAGTGATGATACTGATACAGTAGTGATGAAAGGTGGCACCGTTTGTTGCATTCTCAAATAAAGCTATTGGTTCTGTAATTTATACAGTGATGTGTATATAGCGCATTATTTATATTGTTCATATATTTCTTTCATGAATGCTACTGTTAAATACATCTCCTGTAGCTGAAAAAAACAAAAAAGATAAAAAAAGTTTTTATTTGTATATTATGTTGTGTATCTTGTTCCTATTTTTAATACAAAGATAAAATATAATGACAGAGATTTTTTATCTTCACAATGTCTGCCATAAATGTATTATATATTTTGTAACCAATACATTTTGTTTTTTAAAATAGGAAAATTATTTTGGCTGCCTTGCTCAGTCACTTGAAAAAGAATCTTATAAAATCATGAATTGGGATTTTCCTGAAAACTATTGCGATGTGATATTTTTGCCATATAGCCCTGTGCTACAAATGTTTGGCCTGTGCCACTAAACTTTCATCCTCTGTAGCACCAGTGCTATGTCCATAAAAAGTTCTGTTCATAGAATATTGATTTTTAAAACTCTACAGTAGTGCATGTAAAGTGCCCACATGGAATGTTCATTTTCAAAAAAGCTATGCGGCCTATGCTCTGTTGCTATATGGCAACTGGACTAGTTTTACGATGACTGAGCGTCCTGTTGAATATGGACATGAATACTTTTTCATTGTGACAATGTAACAATTTCAAAAATCCCTCATTTGGTTTCCTGTTTCCTGCAAACATTGGGATTATATAGAATGTAGAATATAACAAGAAATGCTGTATTGCTGTTACCCAAAAAGGCAATAAAAAAGAGTTTTTAGATAATTTAAATAATTTTGTCAATTCTTTTCACAGCTTTCTGAAAAGAGGAAGCTATCTTTGGGATGGCTTCCCCACCCCAAGGCAGCAAAGACCTGTTTTAACAACGAGATCCTGCCAGCCTTTTACGAAGCTTCATATCCTGTTCCTGATGACAAGGTTTTCAAAAAGGATTTCATCATTGAACGCAATCGAGCTTTTGAAATAGTAGAAAAACTAGATAAACATGAGAGCAGACTCTCGTTCATCAGAGGAATTAATCCTGCTGCTGGGGGCCGCTTCCTTAAAACTGACTTCAAGATTAAGTCTAGGCATGACTTGGTCACCTGTGACAATAATTTAGGCAAAATAGACAGAATTATATCAGAAATAAAAGATGACAGACAGCATATTCAGGTTCATGACAATTCACTATTCAGACAGGATGGGATAAGACTAAAAGCAGGGCAAGAAAGCAAGCATGCATACAATATCCAAGCCAAGGCCAGAATGACGAGCCTGATTTCCTGTGCCGAAACTGACCGGTCAAGGTTGGAGGCTGCACTGCAGAGACTCAAGACCTTCTTCAGCTCTGATGACAGGGATCCATCTCGAGAGAAAAGAATGAAAAAGCAAGCCAAGAAGAAGGCAGAGAGGAAGAAGGCTCTGCGGAGGGAGAAACAGGAAAAGATATTGATCAAGGCCATTTTTCCGGAAGCGTCTGACCCTGGTGTTCAGCAGGTGAACGTAGGCGCTGTGGCTGCGCTGAACCACCAGCAAGGCACTCTCCTCTACAGTCTGCTGAAAAGGTTGAACATCACTACAGAAGCTCATGACATGATCCTGGCCAACCTCAGCAAGACAGGTAGACAAGGCTACCAGGTGGCACATCTCAGTTACCATGCAACATGTATAGGAGAGTGCGAGTCTGAAGACTGCCCCTTCTTTGAAAGGGCTGCAGCTCTTTTCCGCAGCCTTGGGGGCCAGACTCACCGGAACATGTATGCTCCCTCTGCTACAGGCTTGCCACAGCTTGGTATGGCAGAACTGGACAGAGAGGTATTTGAGAATGCAGAGAGCACTGTAGAATTATCCCACCTACTTTCAGTAGGTTGCTTTGCAGAGGAAGTAGAACAGTTAATCAAAGCACTCTGAATTCAAGTTGTCATGTTTCAGCAGTTGTTTTCTTGTTCATTTGAATGATACACTGTTTACAGTGCTGCACTTTATATTTAGAGTTGACAAAATGAGAGGGTAACCAGAAGAACCCAAAGCAATGTTCATTGTTATTAAATGTATCTTTTTGTGATATTTAAAATGAAGATGGTCTAACAGACAAAGTGTTCTTTTGTTCACCGGTCACCTTTTTGCACAAATGGTTAATTAAATCCAGATGTCATGCATCTGTATGCTTTATCCTTTAGTTGTGTAAGAGCCCTCATCACTTTCTGTTGTGAGACTTGTGACAGCATGAGAATTTCTTTGTATGCCATAAATATGGTCCGCTCCTTATGTCTATACATCTGGTAATCAGAGATGGAAAGCCTGGCTTCACAATGAAAAAATAACAAAGAGTACCATTGCTCCTCCATAAGCTTACACATATTCTGCCAGAACCTAGCAGGCTTTTATCTACTGTACAAATATGTTTTAGTTTGTGAATGTATAGGGACAGTGCAGATGGGGACACATGTTCTGGTCTTGTAAAAATGAAGCAAAAATAGCCTACAAACATTAATACTCAGCAAGTGTTAAATATCTCATACAGCTCAAATAACTGTTGGGAAACAGCAGTGCAGTAAAACATATAGTTTTATTAAGAGGTTATGCATGTCTGGGAAAAATCTGTAGAAAGAGAGACAAAAAGACAAATGTGTTGACAAACACAGCAGGTACGTACAATACAACATTAGTGCACAATTCTTCAAAGGTGCTCCATGCTATCTTGGTTGGCGTAACCTCTTGTTAGCTAGCTAGACCCTCCCCCTTCTCATCCGCACAATAACTCTCCAAACCCCACCCCACATCATTCTTGTCAGTTATTGGCTGGAACAGTCTGTTATGTTTTGTGATAGTGAGGAGATGTTTCCGGTATGTGGAAAAAAATGTTTTGGCCTAAAAAATGTGCAAGATCGCTTAGAGCACCCTAAATATAACATCATTTTTTTTAAATTGAGGGCGTTATAAGAAGTCTCAAAAAAAACCTTAGAAGAAGATATAATCTTTGTTCACTACTTTCTGCCGCAGTCTACCAAATCTTGATACATTTGGCTCATTTTCTCCAACATCACGGTCAACATCAGCAGCATCACTGTCACCAACCTCTAAAACTACATCATCTTCACTCTCGTCACTAGATAAGTCTAACTCTGACTCAGTGTCTGAGGCCGGGTCATCGGTTGGAAGAGCTGCAAGATCACAAAGCACACTTGAACACACAGTTTTGCCAATGTGAGCTCCCACCATCTCTAGCTTGATGCTCTTCCTGCAAGTCTGCTGCAAACCATGTTTGGACAAATACTTGTCCAAGTCTGAAACACGCAGTTTGGATAACTGACCCTGCCTGTATAGTTCCTTCCAGTCATAGTCATCATATTTTTTAGCATTTGACTGCACTTTTCTGTCATCTATTTCAGCAGATCGCTTGGCTTTCATCAAGTCCATACGTTTTATGTGCTGCACATATTCACGTACACAACGCTCATCGACCACATACTTCTGGGCAAATTCTGAGATGGAAATTGGATTGTCTAGCTGGACATCCCTGTGTAAAACAGCTTTCTTGAGTTGAGCACGCGGTTGAAAGTCATCTGGCAGTCGACCATCAACTGGGGTTCTGTTGTAAGGGCAGTACTTTAGAGCTGGCAGTTGTTGGTGGTCTGGATAAGGTTTAGGGATCCTTGTAATTGGTGGTCCAGAGAGGGGATTTGAAGAGCAGAAGTCACAGAGAGACCCTGACCCTGAGGATTGGGGAAAAGCAAATGTCAGTATAACATTCTCTTTACAAAACTCATGTCCTACTGTGTGTTTTCCATCTGACTTAAAGGGGACATTCCACAAGACCTTTTTAAGATGTAAAATAAATCTTTGTCATCTCGTCATTGGCAGGGAAGCGTTTTCTCTTAATTGACGAGCATTTCCGCAATACCGCTATTATCCACCAGGCAATCTTCCGCAACTTCTACAACCCGGCAGTAACGCCTCACGTGAGAGAAAGAGCTCAGTGTATGTTTTAAAGATCACTCTGAATTGGTTCTCTATCAAAAGTCCTTCATAAAAATGGAATTATCTCAGCTTTTTGCTCAAAATTTGGTGTTTTTGAAGAAACCTACCCATATTTGAGAGGAGATTACAAAAGAACTAAGCAAGGTAGGATGAAACGTTTTTGTTTGAAAGCAGAGGGTCTGTTCTTTAATTGGATATATTGTATGTTTATATATTTAAAGAAGAACATTTTCTGGAAGGTATTAAACTTTTGTGAAAATCATGAAATATGCTGGCGCTGGCTGGCAACTTTAAAAAATGCTGGCGGGGAAAGAGTTAAAAACAAATAGATTTTTCCTCCAAGATTGTAAATAGTGCGAGAGAAAGTGATAGCAAACAAGAGACAGGGATTGGAAGATGCTGCAGCACATAGACGTGGGTCAGATTTAACAATCTATTTTCATTATGACAATATAGACGTTCCAAAATATGCCTTTTCTAGTTGGTTTCTAGTTGCAATGTTAGATATGCATTTGGCAGTAAATAAACTGCCACTTCTGGTCCCTTAACAATGGAATGGCAACATTCAGCCATATGAAATGCAGTAAACTCACCTTTGCAACTTCCCTTGAGGAACTCCATGTACAGTTCACCAATCTCAAAATGTCTGTCAATGAAGCTTTCTATCTTCTGAAAGTAATTATGGCCTGGAACAGATGATCTCTGGGTCTTGCCACTTGTCATGTACCGCTGTAGAAACTCACGGTTGTAGAAGAACTGTAGTTCTGAAAAAGATGTACACACATATTGATCATTTACTTCTCACAGTCAATACATCTGGGGCATGAATGAATAGCAGATTGTTGCAGAGTGCCCCAGACTTTTACTTTGGAAGTCAGTGAGCTGAAAAGCACAGGATTTACATTTACGCATTTGGCAGATGCTTTTATCCAAAGCGACTTACACTGCATTTCAATGTACACTTTTTTACGTTCTTATCGTTCTTCCTTTCCCTGGGAATTGAACCCATGACCTTGGCGTTACAAACACCAATGCTCTACTGTTTGAGCTATTATTACTTTATTGCTCAATAGTGAGCACCAAACTCATCTGTGAATCAAGGTTGAAGCGCAGTATACCTCAAAGGTTTATTTTCCTTTTGGAAGAAATTGCAGAAATTGGAATTAATGAACCCCATACCTGTTTTTTCCACAGTTAACGCTCTGGTAAATCCTGCTGGGGCAGGTGACTGGTCAATTCTGAGTCTGACTTCTTCTGCCACAGCCCAAGCATTGTTTTCCATCATCTTCTGTGCATGATCCTCAAGGACTAATCTGGTCATTGTGGATATCTCAGTTTCTGTTAAGCCATGGGTCTCAGAAAAGATCTGCCACTGGATTGTACCTCCATCACATATCGCTTCACCTGAAATGAACAATTAAAAGATAATTAGCCAATGTTCACTCACAAATGTACTTTTATTCCCTCTACCCTTCTCTGCCCACTACGCCTCTTTTCATCCACAAACAATGAATTTCCCCTTGGTCTCAGGGAGCATGAACTGTTTGTAAAGGAAATTTGTGAAGGGCTGGCTGAGTAAAGACAACAAGTTTCTGTTTCTTGAAAGGTCCATCAGGATGAAATGAGTTTTGTAGGATATGACTATTGCACATTTACCCAGGCAAGCATTCAGCCTTTCAGCTTCATTTTGCCCAGAATCCTCCCGAGCTCTGTGAATTCGACACAATAGGTCCGTTGAATGAATCCGGATTTTTTCTGCTGCTCTGAAACGTACCTGAAAGACATTCAAACTGTCAATATTTGTACTGAGCACATTTTCAGACAGAGAAAACATGAAATAAATATTTCTGTAGTCTGTTGACTTAAAAAAAAAAACATACCTCAAAATTTGAAACACCAACTCCAGGTCCAGCATCTGTCAGCTCAATGATCTGTGGACAAACCATGGGCATTGGGGTGATATCCAGATGTTTCAGCAAATCTTGACAGGCCTTAATTAATGGCTTGTAGCAGTCCCACACATTCTTTTTTGAACTGGAAGCCAGTGTCGCTACAGCATTCTCAACTGCAGTCACAACACCAGATACCTGACTAATGACCTCACTCCCTAATGCTACGTAAGCAGCAGACAGAGAGTCTTTGACTTGAAACCAGTCCTGTGTGCCTTGTTCCAGTTGCTGTTTGAATGACTTCAATTGCAGGTTAGTGTATGAGCGGAAAGGGCAGTCTGGTCCCTCTGTAACACACTTTACATCAGCTTCCATTGCGGTGTCAAGGAAGTATTTTGTGGCATCTCTGGTCCGACAGAAGAGCTTTCTCACATCCTTAAGGACCGCTGTACCAGGAACCTCAAAATCATCCGGGAACTCCCTCCTGAGACGCATATAATTGGAGGCCCAAGTTGTCCCATGAGTCCCGATGTAGGCCTTTGGGTGGACTACTGCCATACTGGAATCATCTGAAGATACCAAGGTAGTGGCTTCAAATTGAGAAGGTTCTTTCTTGAGCAGACGGAAAGCAGAGGGTGTGATGTACATGGAAGGCTCTGGGAAATCATGAACTGGTAGCCTTTTTGCAGCCTGATCATCTGTGGGTTGGAGAACCGATTGTCTTCTTGACCCATGAAATCCCTCTGAAAATATAAATAGTTGTGTGATTCACCAACCCATTTACAATGGTGCACATTATTAATATCGTTTCAACATGGCAACAAACCTGAGGTTCCAGGCCGAAGGTAAGCCTTGTCATCCATGCTGATGGCCACAGCAAACTTTCTCCTTTCTCCAGCCTCCACTCCAAACAGATGCTCTTTGGCAAGAGAAACGTGTTTCCTCTGATGGTGCGTGCATTCGTTATCTCTTTCCTCTGTTTTTGGAGGTTTCTTTGAGCACCAGAGTCCTAAACCCTTCTGAAGAAAACATTAAAACAAAAATATACTATCATATTTATCTGTAAAGAATTAACCATTACATAGTTTAAAGAAAAATACTGACATACACCAATTTAAATCAATTTAAGTTTTCAGTACTCAAACATCACATGTGCTAACCCACATAAACACACATACAGTCAGTCACCTATACACACTGACTTGCTGGAAACAGTCAAATGAGCACATAATAAAGCCCTAGAAATGTATATTGAGACCTACATGTCTCCTGCTCTGAAGGGATTTCAGACGTCTTGCTCTTGCTCTGCTATTCACTGTGGACACAGCACGAATCAACGGCAGACCTAGTCTCAGCCTTCTGTAGTTTGCCAGTTTCAGCAGATCCCGGGACTTCACTCTATGATGGGTGTAGAGTACGCTTTCATGCCGACGACCATGAACTGTAGTTTTGTCCTCTGAAAATAGCAGAGAATACAAAAATCCTGGTTGCCAAGTGTTCCATTACTAGCTTTCAATAGCCATAGTTCACTATAAAAACAGTATAATGTTAAGGGTTTACATTTATTAAAGAAAACAAATATGCATTTAAATTTACTTACCTATACACTTAGCCAACCACTTCTCATCCTCCTCATCCATCATGGTTTTGTGACCCGCGCCTCGTGCCCTCTTCTTAATGCGTTCATCTTCCGCAATCTGGTCTGCCTTCCTTTTCACAGCTTGTTTCAAACACTGTCTGGTGTACGGTGTCTCAGCTGCCTGTAATGGAAAAATAGTACAAATGCTTAATACCACAACAGGTATTAAATAGCATCAACTTTAAGCTGTAGTGAACAGCAACACATTACACTCAACAGGCATCATTATGAAATGGTGCTGATTATTCCACTTTAAATGTTTCTGAAGTAGTAGGCTACTCACTTTCAGTTTTTTCACATTCTCTAATGACTCCTGCAGAATGCTCCTCTCATTCTCTAGATCACCAACCCTTTCTGGAGTCCATCTTATGGAAGCTACTTGTATCTGCTCCGTCAAAGCTTTAACCCTGGCCTCCAGGTTCTCTATGCGGTGATCAAGCCTCTGGGAGACAAAGACCTCTGCAGCTGATTTGCTGGCCTCCCACTTGTCCAGTCGTTCCTCGAGATCTTGCAAGAGTTGTCTCGCTCTCATGGTAGTCATACCATGCATTTTTCCAGCACAGACTAACAGAGCAGTGGCAACCCATCGATCATATTCATTGGTCATTGATTCAATAAGCCGGTGTATCTAGTGGAAAAAAATAATGTCAATTTTGGGTATTGTATGCAGTGTAACACGTTGTAATAGGCTGTCTTTACAGATGTCAAACCGGTACACTGATTTAATAGCACACAGTGTCACTCATTTCTATCACGTTTTGAATTTCTAGAAACAATTTCATGATGTGGTTATGCATAGAAAAAGTGTTTTATTTTGTATTTGCTGAGCTGCTTTTATACTAAATGCAGAGGAAAAACTGTGCAGATGTGTCAACACAGACAGGGCATGAAAGGAGGGAAAACGAACTGTATCTGTTTTATGTTAATATTGTAGGAACATGTCAGTTTGGATGTGAAATAAAATACACACAAGTATCTCTCGGACACAACACACACTTTTTAATCATCTTAAAATGAAAATAATGTGATCTGACAACAGTTTTATATACATGGATACATTTAAGGATTTGTTCAAAGAAATGACTGATTCTTCACCCCACTGATCACATCATATATGAAAACTGAGGCTGTATACGTCATCCATATATAGGTTTCTGGATATTGGTGTCTCTCACTTTATATCTCTCTATATCTCATCTCTCTATATGTCATATATATATATATTATAGAGATATATATAGAGATATATATATAGAGATATATATATATAGAGATATATATATATAGAGATATATATATATAGAGATATATATATATAGAGATATATATATAGAGATATATATATAGAGATATATATATATAGAGATATATATATAGAGATATATATATATAGAGATATATATATAGAGATATATATATAGAGATATATATATAGAGATATATATATATAGAGATATATATATATAGAGATATATATATATAGAGATATATATATATAGAGATATATATATAGAGATATATATATATAGAGATATATATATAGAGATATATATATAGAGATATATATATATAGAGATATATATATAGAGATATATATATAGAGATATATATATAGAGATATATATATATAGAGATATATATATATAGAGATATATATATAGAGATATATATATAGAGATATATATATAGAGATATATATATATAGAGATATATATATATAGAGATATATATATATAGAGATATATATATAGAGATATATATAGAGATATATATAGAGATATATATATTTCTCTGTCTGTCTGTCTCTCTCTCTCTCTCTCTCTCTCTCTGTTTCTCTGTCTCTCTCTCTCTCTCTCTCTCTGTTTCTCTCTCTCTCTCTCTCTCTTTCTCTCTGTTTCTCTGTCTCTCTCTCTCTCTCTCTGTTTCTCTGTCTCTCTCTCTCTCTGTTTCTCTGTCTCTCTCTCTCTCTCTCTCTCTCTCTCTCTCTGTTTCTCTGTCTCTCTCTCTCTCTCTCTCTCTCTCTCCGAAAACACTGAATCAGCCGCAGTTCTGCCTCTTAAAATGTTTTTGTACGATGTTAGGCTGTGTGGAATAGGCCTAGCAGCTACTCTTCTGTGATACTGTGATTTAGTCGCAACGTTAACGTTACCAGAAACCTCAATAAAACACATGCATAGTTAGCTCAAAACCAAACTGTATGTTACGTACCGTTTCAGTATTGACGTCCTCGTTGTCTTGGTCATGTTTTTCTTCCTCGTCTTTGACAAGTTCCATGAAAATGTTTTCCATTGACGCCGACCCGTCGTTCAATATAATCCACTGCTTGCCCGTTCGATTATATATTAAAACAGGTATTCCATATTCGGGATTCAGTATGCAGTCCCGGAACCATTCTTTTTCGACTGTTTGTCTATCGAATAATGACGCAAACAGTTCGAAGGCAAAATCCATGTGCAGTACACCACATGGCTTGTTATCATTGAGCAACGTTGACACCAGCAACTCCTCCAACACTCTCTGAACTCCCCGTAATTTTGGATCACCAAATTTATCTATAAAATCTAGTTTTTTTAACGTTTCCTCACCCGACAGCGTCTGGAGTGAAACCCTTAAGTTTTTGTGCTTCCAGCTACTGGTCCGTACTTTCGTCCTCAGATGGTTGTGATCCATTTTGAAATAACGCTAATTCATAAGAGCTAGCTCATTGTTCACAGTTAGTCTACCTGTGATTGTTGGGGTGGGGTCAGGTGTTGCGCATCATGGGTTGGGGGATTGTGCGATTTGTGTTGGGTCACTCCCATTTGCTAACGATGGAGGGGGGGACTGAGGGAGCTTCGTGGAGCTACATAGAAAATATTCACTGAATAAAACACTTTTTTGAAATTTTGATGTTTTCATGAATTTTAAAGTTGAGTGACCCTCCCCATAGACAAAAAAAAAGTTGGATGACCCTCCCCTCAACAAAGAAAAAAAAGACATGACCCTCCCCTATTTTCCTCCGGTGGCCCCTTCCATAAATACCGAACGGTCCCTTAGGTGTGCATGTATTCAAATTAAAAATATACCACGCCTCCCTCTGTAGAAGGCGGTTCTCACGATCTCCTCCTCTCATAAGCCGACTAACTGTTTCTAAACCCATAAACCTAAGTGTGTTAGCATCATGTCCTGCGCTGTTAAAGTGTCTTGCTACTGGGGACCTTTCATCATTCTTCCTAATGTTGCACTTATGTTCACAAATTCTGGTTTTCAATTGGCGTTTAGTTTTGCCCACATACAATAACCCACATGGGCATGACAGTAAATACACCACAAAGGAAGTTAAACAAGTAATTCTGCATTTCACTCTGAACGTCCTGTTAGATTTTGGATGCGTAAAAGTTTTTTCAGTGAGCATGTAATTGCATGCCACACAATTAAAGCACTTAAAATTGCCGTCTGGGATTTTGAAAGAAAGACGCAGCGGACTCGGCGCAGGCAAATACGATCGCACCAAACGATCTCTCAAATTAGATGCTCTTTTATAACAAAATCGCGGAGGGTCTTGGAAAGCATGACCGATTGTGGGGTCACTGCTTAAAACGTGCCAGTGTCGTTGAACGATATATTTTAATGAATGTGATATGTGTCCATAAGTAGACACAAACGTAATTGGAGTATCTGTATGTGGTTTCTGCGCTCTGTCAGTCATTATATTTGTGCGTTCGATGTTGCGTACCCGCTCAAGGCAATCTCGTAATAATGTGTTATCATATCCCCTATTTGCGAATCTTTGACATAGCTCTCCTGCCTGTCTTTCAAAAGCCTCTTCACTGTCACAAATACGGCGTACCCTTAGTAACTGACTATACGGTAAACTGCGTTTCAGTGATGGTGGGTGAAAACTCTTGTAATCTAGAAACGCGTTACGATCTGTATCTTTTCTGTAAATCTCAGTGTGTAGTACATTATCACATTTTTTAACCCATACATCCAAGAAAGCCATGGCATTGGGATCAGAGTTTAAGGTGAATTGAATGGAAGGCAGTCTAGTGTTAACATAATCATGAAAAGCTTCCAAGGGAGGCGTGGTATATTTTTAATTTGAATACATGCACACCTAATGGCATGAATGAAGAATTGTCATTGACTTGTTTTTTGTAAAAAACTGTTATTGGTTCACTTGATCTGAGTAACTTTGGTGTACTTCTGATGTAGTTCTGTGTACAATGTGTTAAAAAACAAAAAATGATGATTATATTAATTGTTTTAATTGAATGATTGATGAATGGGATGACACTACATTATCATTGGTCGATTGTGTGGGTGTATGGCGGGGTAGATATACATGAATGAGTTTGGAATGTTCATTCACTTAAGCACACTGAGGAAGGCGCAAAGCCGAAACGCGTCTGTGCCAATAAAAATACGTTTTTATATGCAAAGTGCGGCCCTTTTCTTTGTTCTTTGAGATCATTTATAAGTCTGGTCAAGCACTCTTATAATATATAATAAATTGAGTGAAGCCTGCTCCTACGTAATAAAACTTCCAAATTAGTAATTCTGCGGTTTAACAACTGATATAATGTAATAAATCTACCTGTTAATGCAACAGACTTCAGTCTTCGCTCTCCAGGCAGAGAGTGGACGGGAAAACACGAAGTGGATTAGCGGAATCAGTGGATCTTTAGGATCTTTTTTAATAGATCACAAGCTTTGCGTGCGAAATTTCGTTCACACGTTTCCAGCTCCGATTTGTGCGTGAGGCTAGTAACAGAGCTCAGATTGGGAATGTTTTTTTTTATGACTCCGCCCGGGCATTATTATTTTTGTAATAACGCAGGTTAAAATACGGGAGATTTACGGGAAAATACTAATAAGGGAGGAGGGCAGGAAAGAAGGGATACTTGACAGGTATGCTTGGGCCACACATTGCAATGTTTGCTCGGAAATTTTTGAGAATAAAGTCATACAATTTTCAGAATAAAGTCAATATATAACAGGCAGAGGTGGAAAAAGTAATAAAATATTGTACTCAAGTAAAAGTAAAGTTACTTTAATAATATCTTACTTAAGTAAAAGTAAAGTTACTGGTCTAAAAATCAACTCAAGTAAAAGTAAAAAGTAAGTCGTTTTAAATTTACTCAGAGTAAAAGTTACTTTTTTACAGCGAGGAGAGGTGGATGATTCTAGTATAGTTCAAAAACGACAAGGGAATATACATCTAAAACTAGTTGTTTTTAATTGTAGGAACATCTTTACAATTAAAGTTCAATAACAAAAAGTTAATAAAATAAAAAGCTTTTTTTAAACTAAGAAACATTTATGGAATTGTTTATTGATTTTTACATGTGAGTTATGCACTTTTGAAGGTGGTCAGCAGCTAGTAAATACAATCACTATAGTAAGGTTGTAATTGATGTATTGCTGGTAACATACATTATTTTATTAAACTATATATAGTTAAAATGAGCATATTATGAGATGAGTGCCATGGCTATATACTTTTGACACGTTTATTGTCTTCTAGCTTCCCTAACCTGGGTACCTGATGTCAGACCTTTATCTTCTTTCACTCTCACTATCTCTATCTCTCTCTCTCTCTCTCTCTCTCTCTGCAATGTCTAATGACCTGCGCATTCTCAAGGATGTTCTGAAGTTGTGTTTGACTTGACCCGAAGACCTCGGATGATAATGCGCATGGTATTAAAAACGCATCGTGCAAATGAGGGGTAAAAACCCGGTCGGCAATTTTGTACTAAAAGCATGAATCCTAACTTTCTTAGGAATGAAACACTCGCTTCGCGTCAGTGGAAAGGGGTCGCTTAAATATGACCAGGTGTTTCTTTCATAAGATTTGAACTGAGGCGGTTCTGCATTAGCGCGCGCCTGTCTCGTCCGTCTCCATGGTTCTTTTTGCGCGTTCCCCCGCCCATCAATCATCCGTTGCACGTCTTTTCACCTTGCTTTTTTAAATATTTTTTTACTCAGTAACGGATATGATTTAAAAAGTAGCGAAGTACAATACTTTAAAGGAGCATTTCACCCTAAGAAACATTAATCTTCAGTGTTTCCCACAGATCTGAAATTTACTTGTGGTGGTAGCTGGTGAAAAGGGCAATCATTATTATCCACCGACAAAAAATGGTCTACTATACATGTAACAAAGAACTAATAATGTGTGACACAACACAATACTTTGATTTATAAAACATTCATATTAATTTCACATTATAGTTCATTAATCTAACCACCCCAAACTTTTTTTGCCATAAACAAAGCTGACACTGTTTGTCAAAGCACCACGAAAACACTTTATTACACTTAATTTGAAGCAATTTGATGAGCCTTTTTATCAAACTCAATATAATACAATACTATGTATATAGCCTATATAGACAGTGCAGGTCTATAGATTATAAATGTGACTGATGTTATAATGTTAATAACTTCTATTAGATAGGCACTTTTACTGCTTCTGCTTTCTATTTCTCTTTTGCCGATAAAAAAAGCTTAATCCACTCATTATTTCAGATTTAAAAGTCTACTTGCTGTCCCGATGACAGACTTTACATTACAGCTTTGCGTTTTTTATATCCTGAGTCAGCTAGAGCTTTGCTCATTCAGTATTAGCACTGCTTTTTGCTACAATCTCTGTGCAAACTGTTTAGATTTTAGTAAAGATATTGTCTATTAATAGTAAGATTATAAAAAAATGGGATAAAGAAAATGAAGCGGCGCGTGGTCGTGACAAGAGCCAGTTGCTATCGCCATAGAAACCGGAGGCACGCTAAAACAGCACTCGAGCTTTAGCGCGGTAGCACTCACGGCTGTTCTCAGATCGACTCGGGTTTTACACACAATATTAATCAGACTTGGGACCCGAAGTAATGAACTAGGACCGACCCGGACCCATCTGACCATTTAAAATATAAACCCGGAACCGTACGGGTCCCGCGTCCTCAGTGAAGAAAGACTTCTAATGGTAAAACTCTGCTCAAGTTCAGAAACATGAAAGGATACAATGTGACACTGAGGTTGCTTCGCGTCGCGCCCAATTCATTGAGAAACAGAGAGCACGTGAACGGACACTCAACCGGAGAGACACAACGTGCTTGCACGCAAAATGAAGCCAACTTAGATGCTAAAAACACATATGCACATAAGCATATGCGAACATTTTGGTCGCAGTGTGTTCCCTGGCTGCTCCGTATGTGCTGCTGCAGTTGATCCAGTTTGCCGCGCTGGATGATGAGTTTATGACGCGTGCATCATCTTCACGGTCACCCGACCCCCACCTCTCTCTCGCGCTCTCTCTCTCGCGCTCTCTCTCTCTCTCCCTCTCTCTCTCTCTCCAAAACACGGGTCATCCAGTCGAGTTCAGAAAATACGGAAATTCGTAAAGTGATATTTTTTTACCTGGGTGGGTCGCAATTTACCTGGGCGCAGCGCCCAAGTAGAGCCTATGTATGGGAAACACTGATCTTTATTGAAAGTGTGTCAGATTCGTAGTCGAAATGTAACATACATTTCAAATTTGGTGCCTATTTGACTGCGAAAAGGGGTGTTTGTGGTCTCACTTCCTCAACAAAGATTGGACTTCCTTCTTTCAATGATGCAAAATGATGATTTTTACATCATTGAAAGAAGGAAGTGCAACACAGAAATCTGTATTTCTCCTGTCTCAGCGGCAACTGAGGAAATGATGCACGACCATTCAAAAACATGACTGGGGTTCTAACTATACAAAGCTAAATGCAAATGGGTGAAGTGTCCCTTTAAACAAAACATACTTAAGTAAAAGTAAAAGTACAGATTTTAAAAACTACTCAAAAAAGTAAACGTACACAAAATAACTACTCAATTACTGTAACCTGAGTAAATGTAATTCGTTACTTTCCACCTCTGATAACAGGAACAAAGTCGTATAATTACAATAATAAAGTTACATAGACGATTTCAGCAGTAACAAAATATACCTCCAGTAAACAATGCAAAGAATAATTTTATTTCTGATAACAAGAAAAATAAACAAGTAGATCACCTTAGTTCAAATCATAGCTAAACCATATAAAAAACTATAGCTAATATTACTGTGTAAAATGTGTACCATATAATGTATACATTCCCTTCAGTTGGTCACTACGACGTCACGTACCGCTTTCATGCTGGGCGATGACATCTCCGTTCACCCTAACTCAGTCCGTGAAGCTGCATCACGTGGGGGACTCGCTCGCTGCATGCCATGGACGCTTGCGGACGTCTGGAGCCAGGGTGAAGTGGGCACTGTACCGCACATTGGATCTACGAAGGCTGGGCAGCTGCTCCTCCATAGCATCCCGCTCTGGTGAGGACAGGTCTGAAAAGCATTCATCGGATAAATCTGCTATTAGATCGACAAGGAAGGCAGATGTACAGTAAACCAACGGTAAGCAAATGCTAACTTTTTGGTGATGCTAGCAAGGCAAGGCAAGTTTATTTGTATAGCACATTTCATACACAGAGGTCATTCAAAGTGCTTTACATAGAAATGAGAAAACAATGTATAAGAGAAAAAAATTATGTAGAAATAAGAGACTCAAAAAATCATATAAAATATAGTGCAATCAGTTCAGGCGCAGCATAGTGCTCATTCAGAAAATGCATAACTAAACAGATGTGTTTTGAGCCTGGATTTGAATGTGACTACTGTTTGAGCACATCTGATCTCCTCTGGAAGCTGGTTCCAGCTGCGACTGGCATAATAGCTAAAAGCTGACTCTCCTTTTTCGAGTGAACCCTTGGTATATCTAGCTGATGTGATCCTAATGATCTGAGTGATCTGTTGGGTTTATATTCAATGAGTATATTTGCAATGTATTGAGGTCCTAGTTCACTGAGTGATTTATATACCATTAACAATACTTTAAAATCAATCCTAAATGTAACTGGGAGCCAGTGTAGAGACCTGAGGACTGGTGTTCATATTTTCTGGTCCTTCTTAGAATCCTGGCAGCAGCGTTCTGAATGAGCTGGAGCTGTCTAATGGTTTTTTGGGAAGGCCAGTAAGGAGGCCATTACAATAAGCCACCCTGCTGGTGATGAAAGCATGCACAAGTTTCTCTAAGTCTTGTCTGGAAACAAAGCATCTAATTCTTGCAATATTTTTGAGATGATAATATGTTGATTTAGTTATTGCTTTGATATGACTACTGAAACTAAGGTCCGACTCCAGAATCACACCAACATTCCTGACTAGCAGGCTATATGCTAACAATGTTACTAGTAAAAAATTATTTTGCTTAGTAATACTATTCAATGACCGTCAAGGTAAAGTATTCCTAAGTTAAAATAATAAACTAATAAATTATATTATAGAGATAGGAACAATACAGCACTGGCTTCCAGAGAAGGGTGTGGTGCAGCGGCATGCACCGGGTGCTAGTCAACCTATTGCCTGTGGTCAGACCCTTCCTTTCTCTGGGCAGGCATGCCTTTGGAACAGGTCTCCAGACATGCTGTGGTTTTCACAGATACCTCGACCATGAGGTGGGGTGCCACCTACAACGGGCGTGCAGTTTCAGGGGTTTGGATGGGACCTCAACTGCACTGGCATATCAACTGCTTCAAGTGTGGACAGTATATCTTGATCTTGTCCGCCTCAGAGGCGAGCTGCAGGGCAAAGATTTTCTAGTCCGTACTGATAATAGTGCAACCGTTGCTTACATCAACTTCCAGGGTGGTGTTCGCTCCCGTCGTATGTCACAACTTGCCGTCAGATCCTCCTGTGGAGTCTGAACCACCTGAGTTCCTTTGATGCCATTCATATCCCAGGCACGCTCAATTGTGCGGCAGACAAGCTATCACGAACTGCGAGCCTGGTGAATGGCGACTTCACCTGTAAGGGGAAAATAAAAATATATATCCATCCGTTGGCCCAATGGCGGAAACCAAACATCATGGCAGAAGGATCGTCGTGCATTCAGTCTTTTCTGGTGCTTGCAGATGACGTTTTAAGATTACGCAACTTAAAATCTGACTCCAAAGATATGAAACGTGTTGTATGTAATTCTGAAACAAATTGATGTAATTATGGAAATTGGATAAACGTTTGATCATTTTATTTACTCATGTTTACATTGAACTCATTCATTCGATTACCAATGTCATATCAGCCCACACCGGCTGTTGTGCGGGTACTGAACACAAACTCGACCGTACTAGAGGTTGTAGCTAAAGCAATTTAACAATGTCAATCTCTTGTTAAAAGGTCCCCATGTAGTTCTCAAAAATCGCCAATTAAGTATAAAACTTAAACCATAATCAGAGGTTCAGTCTAGCTCCTTCTAGACGCATATTGTTAAATCACAGGACTATATAACAACTTGATTATAACAAAGGTGATTATGATTACCAAATGTGATTACAAAACAACTTAGTTAAAGTTAAATAATTAATCTGACCATACAAAAACTAGAGGTTATGGAAAAAGCAATTTAACGATACCGCTTCATGTTTACGTGCTCTCATTAAATAGTATCCATATAGCTCCCACAGTCACTTACACCACTTAATGAATTTTAACCAGAGGTTTAGCTTAGCTCCTTCTAGCTGCCTGTAGTTAAATCATATGACTATAGAATAACATAATTATAAAATGGATAATAGAACTATCACTCTGATAGTCCATGCGACTTACCAACATAGTTAAGAGGCAGAATCTAATTAACATGAATTAACCCCGATCAAAGATTTGTGGTAACAAAGGATACTTTATAGTAACTTAGAAGAGTCAATAATACAGAGCAAATTAGAATGAATGCAAACGTAATGATTTATTAACCAGGTAGGAAAACATAATTCAGAAGCCAATTTACAATCCAATTAAAACATGAAGAATCAAATGAGAATATTGCACACCTGGCAAATGATGAAGATCTGTTTACAGATTCCTCAAAGTAAAATGAAATACATGATGCTATATCAACGATACAGCATCATGGGGGTGCATTTCTAGATATAGAAAGTACCACCCAAATCTTTTACCATTTTCCTTAAATATCCAGAGAACAAAGCATTGGGATAATGATATACAGATTGGTTCTTGTAAGCCCAATATACTTGCCTAATATATATGTTGCCTAATATACAAACAGTGGGTGATTGGTCAACACGTTTACGTTAGGAGGTGTCTCCCAACATTAGGTTAAGATTGCTTACTTTTATTGTTGCAGATTAACATTGGGTTTATTAATATGACAACAGTATTCAATGTACCACTTACATAAAAACACTTCATAATTCATATGACACAAACAAGACCAGTTTCAGATACTTTTTGTATGCAGAATGTAGCATTCCATATACAGTTTGCTTTTAGAACATGGGGAGAGGGGGACAAGAAAGTGTGGTAGGGTGTGACTCTTCTGTCCTCACACCATGGGGTAGGGCTGGACAATAATTCAATATCAATATATCTCGCGGTATAATATTTTTTAATAATGGTGATATGGTTTCTAAACGCATTTCCGATATTTCGATATACATTACGGCGTCCCGTGGCAGTTCACATGTCACGTGGTAAAACGCATGTTAAATGTGGGTCAAGGTGCTATTTTCCTATAAAACGCGTGCCGTCTTTTGTAGTTAAGCAACCATGAGCCGCAATCTCCGGGACGACGAGCAAATGGAATGCGGATTTAAATCGCTCATCTGTACTTCTCGTCAAATCATATCAATGTCACCATGCGATCAATTTATCTATTCAGGAGTGTTTGCTCAGAGAAGAGCTGTCACTCAGAAGTACGAGAAGGAGGTGCGGGGTTAGTTTGCGTCAAGTCACAGCTTCCAATGATGACACCATATAGGGAGGGAGAACAGGAGATGTAATGCACACAATCTTAATTACTGGTGAGAAAAAATAGGCTTAGGCCATAAAGTGTCATGGTTAGAAAAGGGTAAAGATAAGGAGAAAAGATAAGTATGTATGCTGCTGTGTCACCTGGTTATGAGTAATTTGTATAATATAATTAAATGTCGAGTATCAAATATATCACTATCTAGCTTGCTATGCAAATACAGGTAGATCACTAGTTGTTATTTTTCTTACAGTATGTATCATTAAATACTACTATTGAAAAGTTTTAGGGTCACATTGACTTATTCATATTTTCTCCACATATTACTATAATAGCAAATTTATCAAACTATGGACTAACACAGATGGAACTATGAAAGTCAATACTGTGACTGAAGAAATCCATAATATATCAAAACACAACCTGGTGGCAAAAAATGCATAATTGCATGAAATAAGATCACGCAACTTTCACACGCTTGCAAAATGAAACTATGTGGAGATCAGCTGCTTTAGTTTTATCAATGAAAAGCTACAAATAATGCTGTACACTGTGCGTTTGCGCCAGAAGTCAGAAAAGACATAAAACATTGTGCTGTTCCAACACATTCAACAACATGTACGTTTACAATAGAATAGCAACCCGATTGAAAGGGTTTCGACTAACTCTGAATGTGTTTGAAAGTGGACAAGGTCAAAACATTTTGAACACAGTTTACCCCTGGCGTTAATGTCATCCACTTGTGATCCGATCGACATAAACACATCTTAATGGCACTTTAAACAGCCTCGAAGAGAGACCCCAGCTAACAGAAAAAAGTTCTAAGAATGTTCCCTGAAAGTTTTTAACGTTCCCAAAAACGTTCTGCCAACGTTAAAAGTGTCCAGTTTTCTTGACGTTCTAAGAACGTTTTTGTGTTGTCTCAACGTTAGAGGAATGTTACATTTTACCATTTTTAAACGTTATGACAATGTCATGTTTTAATGTTCACAGTCACACAATGTTTAAAACAACAACTGTTTATTATATTGACTTCTTTGATTGTTATGTAAATGATAGAGAAACATTGCATTTTATTATATTTATTTTTTATATTTATATTATTTTATTATATTTATTATATATTATATATCTATTATATTTAAGTTTAGATGTTGATGTTTTGTTTCATTTTAAGTCACCATTATTGTGATTAGTGTTCGTTTTAGTTGGGCTCTTGAGCCTCGTCTTTTGCTTGCTAGTTTTTTCCCTGGTTGTGTTAACTTTTTGTTAATACACCACATTTGTTATGAACATGTTAAGTTAGTAGTGTAATTCTGTGGTGTGGTGGTTGGTACATAATGGTAAAAAATCATTCCTAATTAATTTACTAATCAAAAGTTTATTTTCTGTCAATAATGTAAATGAGAGCCAGCACTTTCACAGCAGTTTGTCATTAAAGAGTTTTAGAAACTTTGGACAAAAAATATCCGCTATTTAATTGGGACGTGCAAACATCAAGAATCAGACTATGAATCTCAACCATGGTGACAATTAAATGAAAAACTTCATGCTGCAATGCATGCTGGGTATTAACAAATTACAAATATCATTCAGGACTCCCAGCATGCACTGCAGCATGGATAAATAAGGATATTTTTTTCCAATTTTCTTTGTCACCATGGTTGAGATTCATAGTCTGATTCTTGATGTTTGTGCGTCCCAATTATACAGCAGATATTTTTTGTCCAAAGTTTCTTAAACTCCTTAATGACAAACTGCTCTGAAAGTGCTGGATCTCATTTACATTATTGACAGAAAATAAACTTTTGATTAGTAAATTAATTAGGTATGATTTTTTACCATTATGTACCAACCACCACACCACAGAATTACACTACTAACTTAACATGTTCATAACAAATGTGGTGTATTAACAAAAAGTTAACACAACCAGGGAAAAAACTAGCAAGCAAAAGACAAGGCTCAAGAGCCCAACTAAAACGAACACTAATCACAATAATGGTGACTTAAAATGAAACAAAACATCAACATCTAAACTTACATATAATAGATATATAATATATAATAAATATATAATAAATATAATAAAATAATATAAATATAAAAAATAAATATAATAAAATGCAATGTTTCTCTATCATTTACATAACAATCAAAGAAGTCAATATAATAAACAGTTGTTGTTTTAAACATTGTGTGACTGTGAACATTTAAACATGACTTTGTCATAACGTTTAAAAATGGTAAAATGTAACATTCCTCTAACGTTGAGACAACACAAAAACGTTCTTAGAACGTCAAGAAAACTGGACACTTTTAACGTTGGCAGAACGTTTTTGGGAACATTAAAAACTTTCAGGGAACGTTCTTAGAACTTTTTTCTGTTAGCTGGGACAGTCCTCTAAGTAATGAACTGAAGATGGAGAGTGCCCATGCGGGGTGGAGCGCTGTCCTCGTTCTCTCTGTCACTCTGTCAGTAGCCTGTTTCACTCACAAAACACAATTACAGATCAATAAGGTTTTGGTGGTACAAAAATTATTTTCAATGTAGGAAAAACCCTGGTTAATATTAATATAAAACATGAGAGATAAAACTTTGATGGCAACTAATCTCATTGTACATAGACATGTTTGTTTCGCCTATTAAATAGTTGACTTAAAGTGAATATTTACTTATATGATGTCATTTACACATGTCGTAACTATGTGGAGACTTTCTGCATTATTACTTTTTATTGTTAAAGTCATTGGATAATGCTTAGTTGTTACAGTTTCTCATTTATTATGTTGCTTACACTTTTACATTTTCATTATTATGCTTTTGCAGAACCACACACGCATATGTACCTGTTGGAAACAGTAAAGGTGTTTATTATTGACATGGACCGAGCATAGGCAGCGCTTGTGGGGGAGATTGGGGGTCTGGCCCCCCAGTGGCTAAAATAATTTTTTGAAAGTTCCACAACAAATGTAAATATTAAAGGTATAGCAGAAAATTTTCCAGAATTTTTTAAAAGAACCGCCCCTCCACTTTTTAAAAACAATTCCCATGCACAACACTCTACCTGCTCCAGAGAGGGAACGCATATTAAATGCGTGCACGAGAGAGAGCATGCAGGAGCCTATTTCTTCTCTTCACTCTGTTTACAAGTTGCCGTCGGCATGTTTACTGTGTCTGCACGGTTCATGACTTGTCCAGGGCTAGCATCACTAATCATAGCTTACATTAACTTTTACTAGCAGTGATTTTAAATGGATTTCTCCAAATAACATGCCAAACTTTACCTGTCGAGTAGAAACTTTGTGTGGGAAGCCCAACATGTGCTTTTAGCTCACGCTAGCGTGTGAAATATTCTCCCCAAAACAGTCTGGTCTTGTTTCTTTCTTTAGAGCCCTTCTTGTCATACAACTCGTAGATACTCTTGCGACCCTCAGACATTTTGAAAAAACATGTTGAGAACGCAAGCTTTGATGAATAGTTGAAATCGTAGCCTACCACACATATACACCTGAAAGTGTGCATGTGCAGAAAGCGAACCAAGGGACGTATACGACGGCTTTATATCAACATATCATCAGAATTATAGACAACTGGGATGACCAATAGTCTTGATGATCTACCCATATAAATAAAATCTTCCGCTATACTTTTAATTTAGGTTTTAATAATTTTTCAAAACATTACTTTGCAAGATAATTTGTAAAACAATTGTTAATCTGTTAATAATATGTGTATTTATCAAAAGGTGGTGCTCAGTAACGTCACCTCAGGATTTTCCGCTTTATGCATTCTGCCCGCCATGCCTGCTGTTGTGGCTAGAAGGGATACAGCAATCGAAATCTTGCCAGATGAGTCTTGTTTCATCCTAACCCTTTTTGAATAACCTAACCTTAAACACATCATTTCACAGAAATTAGGCTGTAGCTGTATCTCATCTAGCCAGGACTGCAGTTTTCATCTTAATACTACCTCCAAATCTAATCCTAAACCTTTCGGTGTTTGCTATATCCCTTCCAGACAAAACCCATGGCTGCAGCTGGGAAAATCAGTCTATCTAATGTCCACCCTACCAGACTGGCTGTCTTAAATAGAGAAATAAAGTCCTTCCTTGATTCACATTGTTTACTCATTTTTAAATAAATAAAATCATAATTTTCCCCAGGGATTAAGTTTCATGAACAAATAGCATTAAATCAACAGAACATATTGATTATGTCTCTGTATGAACAAAAATAAGCCTACTCGAAAATATGTTTCACTTAAATAATTATCAGATTAACAAAACAAATAAAAAAGTAGCCTAACCCAGTGGTTTTCAAACTTTTTTAGGAGCGACCCTAATTTAAAAAAAGCCGGAGTGAGCCCGGTGAAACGTGCACGCGCGCATCTGTATGTATATAACTTACCT
This sequence comes from Paramisgurnus dabryanus, assembly GCF_030506205.2. Classification (NCBI taxonomy): domain Eukaryota; kingdom Metazoa; phylum Chordata; class Actinopteri; order Cypriniformes; family Cobitidae; genus Paramisgurnus; species Paramisgurnus dabryanus. The sequence continues at coordinate 49,930 of NC_133338.1, read as the reverse complement.
AATGAGCAGACCCGACGCCAGACACAAATTCACGGACGGGCATTTCATTTTTTCAGGGGGCACAAATGAGATCAACCTCACTGCAATTCATAATATCATTAATTATGAAAATGGACAAAAAACGAGGAAGAAGTTGACATACGCAACACAACGGAGGAATCGTAAAGATTGGACCTAGCCTATACTGAAGCAGTTTAAAAACATGTCGCAGGGCTCTACATCAACACTTGTCCGCTTATCAGGGACAAGTAACGTTAGATTAAAACGCCAATAACAATCACCAAAACACGATAATGATTCTGCATCCTTTAGTCTCAATGGCAACCGAAAGTGCATAATGTAATAATGCTAAGTTTAACAAATAAGCGCAGTAAACACAAAGTGAGCTAACAGTGGGTAAAACATACTGTGGAAAAATTAGAAGTTTTTAATAACATGATACAGTTAAGCAGCATCACATCACGGTTGACAATATACAGATTCCATATGACAGTTCACTAAACAAGTAATTAATATTTAGTCACTTACATTTTAGACGCAGTGTTGACTGTTTTTGTTGTTTCAGCAGCGAAAATGGATCAAAGATAACAGCAGAACCATAACGTGTCAGTCTCACTGCCACATTCAACCGTGTCTTAACGGTGGTGCTATGCTTAGCAAACAACTAAACACTATCGACAAACCAATCAAATACATTTGAATTATATATATTTTTTAAATCAGACCAAACACATTTTTACTTTTATTTAGGAGTTTTTATTTCCCCTTGCATCATTTAAAAAAATGGCTGTGACCCCGCGCGCAATTTAATCTACTGTCTATGAATTTAATACAGTAAGCTACGCACGCACATGGGTCATTGTCACAGTGGTGGAGTATTTTTTTATTTCGTGTATTTAAAAGATATTTTTTACTGTGCTTTTATTCAAGTGTGTTGTAATTATTATAGTTTTTATAATAAAATTTAATAAATTATTTTAGTAAAATTTTTTTGAAATCTTTCTGGCGACCCAGTTTTTAATTTCCACGACCCACCAGAGGGTCACAACCCAGGGTTTGAAAACCACTGGTCTAACCTATATGATTTTCTGACACGCTCCAAAACCAACACAGCAGAAAGCACATCATTTTTTTTATGATTTTAAAGAAGCACAATCTTTTCTTCTTGTTGTACCCAAACAAAAGTACACTATTTACAGTTTTGAATGTTGTTTAACTTTTTTCTGTATGACCACAATTTAATATGTTAATCTTTTTATTTAACATATAGGGTTACACATTTAACTTTTTATTTAACATAATACTTTTTTTGGACATCCTTTTGCCCGGCTGCACCTCAGATCCACACTCAGACAGTTTCACATTAAATTAAGATAATTTTTCAAAACCAAAAGGTAGGATAAATGATACAAACTTTATTTTGTATAGCGCATTTAAAAGCAGCATCTCAAAGTGCTTCAAATAAAAATAGGAAATTAAAAAGAGCAAATAACATTACAGGTATTAAAACTAAACATACAAAGGTAAAAGCCAATAAACAACAAACAAAGTAATCACATAAAAGCTACCCTAAAAAGTAAGTTTTAAGGTGGGATTTAAAAATACCCAGGGATTCTGCATTCCTAATCTCTGAGGGCAAGGAATTCCAAAATTTTGGAGCTAAACAAGTAAAATCCCGATCAATCATAGTTTTTAGGCATGTTGTTTTGACAGTTAGAAGACCAGCTTCAGAAGAGCGTAGGGCACGTGTAGGAGTGTATGGGGTTAAAAGCTCACACAAATATTAAGGGGCCAAATTGTTTAAGGCCTTATCAGTGAGCAAAAGGATTTTAAAATCAATACAAAAACTGACAGGAAGCCAGTGCAATTTTTCCAGGATAGGTGTAATGTGCTCCCTTGCACTGATCCCAGTCAGAATTCTAGCAGCAGAATTTTGTACCAACTGTAGTTTGTTTGGGGTAGCTTTAGGAACTCCAGCCAACCTGACCCTAAATCTTTTTTTAAAAGAAAGTAGTTCTAGACTTTACTCTGCTCTAACCTCAATTAGGATAATTTTTTAAAATTAGGATAAAAGGTATATGCACACATTGAAGGCTGTTATTCATTAAAGAAATTTTCTTTTATTGTTGATTTTTCTTTTACTTTTGTGTTATGTGGTTTATTTAGAAAACCCTGGGTTTAAATAAAACTCTTTTTATTTCTTTTTTTTTTTTTTTTGCTAAACTTTTTTGAAACCTGATGTGATGGAAACTAGAAAAAATCTGTGACAGTGCATTCTCTGGCCATTTGGCAGAGTTACATTCCCCTAACCTAACCCTAAAAGATGAACAAACCATTGATCTTGCTAAGGATGTTAATTCTATCAGGATTGATTGCTTTCATTATCATCAAACGCTGCGAGTTGTCAGGTTCAAGATACTCAAGCTTTTTTGGATGGAAATTAAAAAGACCTTGTTGATGAGTCACACAGTCTGTGCTTTGATTATTTATTTAGTTTTTTTCTATTTAATTACAAATAAGTTTGTATAAATTAAGTTATTATTGTACAACTTTAAAAGTGTAAACTATGTATACATTGATTTACATATGTATTAGGGCATACAGCTTTGACAGGCAGAGGGAAACTGACACAAAAGCAAAATTTATCACATGTGGCTCTGCTGTGTATTTGGTGTAGCACTTATGACAGAAAGGGTCGACTTTTTTGGTTTAGTACCAGCACTTATGAGTTTTTACCCCCTCTTTATTTGTTCCTCTCTGGATTGATGTTAGTGCCAGTTGCCCCTACATAAATGATTTTTTAAATACATGCTTGAACAGTGGTTTCTATCTTATTGTATTAAACTACCCCCTGCCCTACCCCCAACCTAACCCCAATTATAATAACCCTAGGATTCATAAAACCCCCATTTTGACAATTTTTCCCAACCCTAATCCAACCCTAACCCCAAAACAACCCTAACCCTAAAACCAGCCTTAGGGTTATAATATAGGGCTATAGGCTTAAAACGAATATGTCCCCTCCAGATATGTCTCCTCTGAATGGGTTTTTTCTCCATATCTCTTTCAAAATTGAAAATGTAGAGACTTGAAACTTGGTATATATACTAATTTGAGTACGCCCGATCGATTGGTGCAGTTTTTGAGTCGATCTGAGCTTTGGTTTTTGAGATATAGACACGTTGAATTCGAGTTAGGTGTAGGGTATTAGGCATTTATGCGAAGACTGCACCCCCTGTAAACTGCACCCCCTGCCTTTTTTCGAGTAATTTTTGTCCTAGAGAGCTGAAATTTGGTATATATACTAATTAGGGGACGCCCTTTCGATTGGGCGTGGTTTGGACTCGATAGCGCCAGCACAAGTTTAAAATTGGTACTGCACCTCCCCTTTAATTACGTCATATATATAAAATTTACATCTGTATATATAGTTTCGAGGGTGCTGAACACAATGGTGGTGGTTTGGAGTCGATCCGAGCTTCCGTTCTCAAGTGCACCCCTAGTGGAAAAAGTGCACCCCGGATTTTTACATTTTTTTTACAAATTTGACAGGTATATATACTATTTCGAGGGTGCCGAACACGATGGCGGTGTTTTTGAGTCGATCCAAATTCGTCGTTTTTCAGTATGGGTTTCCAAATTTTGTCACCAGGGACCAAGTTTTCTAGGCGTTTCAGGTGACGCTGATTCTCCTGGTATGATTTCTGTGAGAAGTATTTTTGAGTTTGGACTTTGAAATTTTTTGAATTTTTTTGTGATTTTGAATGGTTTCTTATGCCCATTCCCCACGAACCTTGGGGTTAGGAAAGGGGATGGTGGGGGGATAAAAGAATGTGTGAAAAAGTTGGGTTAGGGTTAGGTTAGAGTTAGGCCAAAGCCAGACCCAAGGTCCAACTTGGAAAGCACTGGCCATCGTTCAACTGGCCGCCTCAGGTAAGTTCCCATTATCACACCAAAAGCCCAAAATAGTATGCACAAGCACTCACACTAATTCCTTTTTTGGTAAATAAATCCACATTTGTGGTTAGTGAGCTTAGGGCTGCTTTTTGCAGGTTTTGTGACGTTGGGGTTAGGGTTTGTGTTCAGGTGAGAGGATCTAAATGGATCTACTTCAATCACCATCCACAATAAAGGTTTCCAGATGATGTTATGCTGGTGTTCGAGAGAAGACTTGGTCTGTAAGCCTGTATCACGCGACGTTTCGACAGCTTTTCGTGTCTTCTTCAGGCGAGGCTTGATTTTTGGAATTATTAAAGAGGACTCAACACCGTTCTTCTTGTGGAGACTGACTCAAATTGGGCCCAACACTATTCCAAAATTTTCAGAAGGACATTCAACATCGTCCAATGACAGAGACTAATACCAGAACGGTTTTCTACACTGTGTTCCTGACATAAGACCATAACACACCGTCCCAAAGTGTGCCTCCATCCTATTTTAGACGTGAGATCTACCTTAAAAATCCATCCTATACTTACTTTCCCTATTTTGGGCCGATAGGAGATTTTTAGGTGGGTCTTTAATGTCTCTTTTTCAGTGGAAACCAGTTCTAAAACGAGTGCTCCATGTCATTCTTCGTGTTGAGCAACGTTCTTACTAATTTTGATCCCAGTGGAGACTGCTCTGATTGAGTTCTCAACACTTTTATGTGGTGGAGTTTAAATAACACACATAAATATTTTTTTATTGTGTGTCTAAAATTTTAATTTTAGCTGTAAAACCTCTTTAATAATTTTACACGCTCTACACACTGTGTTTGGTGGAGCTAATAATTTTCCTCTGTCTCAGTGTCCATCTGTGTGGGTCTTTATATATCTGAGAAGGGCGTGGCTTCTCTCTTTCTATTTTCCAACGTCAAATAAAATTTTAAGAAGCATATTTTTGCATTTTACTTGTAATACTATAATGAAACTATTAGCACAATAATGCAAACCACACTTTTCAAGGTCCAGAGAGCGAGGCACTCGCAAGGTTAGGTTAGAGTTAGGCCAAAGCCAGACCCAAGGTCCAACTTGGAAAGCACTGGCCATCGTTCAACTGGCCGCCTCAGGTAAGTTCCCATTATCACACCAAAAGCCCAAAATAGTATGCACAAGCACTCACACTAATTCCTTTTTTGGTAAATAAATCCACATTTGTGGTTAGTGAGCTTAGGGCTGCTTTTTGCAGGTTTTGTGACGTTGGGGTTAGGGTTTGTGTTCAGGTGAGAGGATCTAAATGGATCTACTTCAATCACCATCCACAATAAAGGTTTCCAGATGATGTTATGCTGGTGTTCGAGAGAAGACTTGGTCTGTAAGCCTGTATCACGCGACGTTTCGACAGCTTTTCGTGTCTTCTTCAGGCGAGGCTTGATTTTTGGAATTATTAAAGAGGACTCAACACCGTTCTTCTTGTGGAGACTGACTCAAATTGGGCCCAACACTATTCCAAAATTTTCAGAAGGACATTCAACATCGTCCAATGACAGAGACTAATACCAGAACGGTTTTCTACACTGTGTTCCTGACATAAGACCATAACACACCGTCCCAAAGTGTGCCTCCATCCTATTTTAGACGTGAGATCTACCTTAAAAATCCATCCTATACTTACTTTCCCTATTTTGGGCCGATAGGAGATTTTTAGGTGGGTCTTTAATGTCTCTTTTTCAGTGGAAACCAGTTCTAAAACGAGTGCTCCATGTCATTCTTCGTGTTGAGCAACGTTCTTACTAATTTTGATCCCAGTGGAGACTGCTCTGATTGAGTTCTCAACACTTTTATGTGGTGGAGTTTAAATAACACACATAAATATTTTTTTATTGTGTGTCTAAAATTTTAATTTTAGCTGTAAAACCTCTTTAATAATTTTACACGCTCTACACACTGTGTTTGGTGGAGCTAATAATTTTCCTCTGTCTCAGTGTCCATCTGTGTGGGTCTTTATATATCTGAGAAGGGCGTGGCTTCTCTCTTTCTATTTTCCAACGTCAAATAAAATTTTAAGAAGCATATTTTTGCATTTTACTTGTAATACTATAATGAAACTATTAGCACAATAATGCAAACCACACTTTTCAAGGTCCAGAGAGCGAGGCACTCGCAAGGTTAGGTTAGAGTTAGGCCAAAGCCAGACCCAAGGTCCAACTTGGAAAGCACTGGCCATCGTTCAACTGGCCGCCTCAGGTAAGTTCCCATTATCACACCAAAAGCCCAAAATAGTATGCACAAGCACTCACACTAATTCCTTTTTTGGTAAATAAATCCACATTTGTGGTTAGTGAGCTTAGGGCTGCTTTTTGCAGGTTTTGTGACGTTGGGGTTAGGGTTTGTGTTCAGGTGAGAGGATCTAAATGGATCTACTTCAATCACCATCCACAATAAAGGTTTCCAGATGATGTTATGCTGGTGTTCGAGAGAAGACTTGGTCTGTAAGCCTGTATCACGCGACGTTTCGACAGCTTTTCGTGTCTTCTTCAGGCGAGGCTTGATTTTTGGAATTATTAAAGAGGACTCAACACCGTTCTTCTTGTGGAGACTGACTCAAATTGGGCCCAACACTATTCCAAAATTTTCAGAAGGACATTCAACATCGTCCAATGACAGAGACTAATACCAGAACGGTTTTCTACACTGTGTTCCTGACATAAGACCATAACACACCGTCCCAAAGTGTGCCTCCATCCTATTTTAGACGTGAGATCTACCTTAAAAATCCATCCTATACTTACTTTCCCTATTTTGGGCCGATAGGAGATTTTTAGGTGGGTCTTTAATGTCTCTTTTTCAGTGGAAACCAGTTCTAAAACGAGTGCTCCATGTCATTCTTCGTGTTGAGCAACGTTCTTACTAATTTTGATCCCAGTGGAGACTGCTCTGATTGAGTTCTCAACACTTTTATGTGGTGGAGTTTAAATAACACACATAAATATTTTTTTATTGTGTGTCTAAAATTTTAATTTTAGCTGTAAAACCTCTTTAATAATTTTACACGCTCTACACACTGTGTTTGGTGGAGCTAATAATTTTCCTCTGTCTCAGTGTCCATCTGTGTGGGTCTTTATATATCTGAGAAGGGCGTGGCTTCTCTCTTTCTATTTTCCAACGTCAAATAAAATTTTAAGAAGCATATTTTTGCATTTTACTTGTAATACTATAATGAAACTATTAGCACAATAATGCAAACCACACTTTTCAAGGTCCAGAGAGCGAGGCACTCGCAAGGTTAGGTTAGAGTTAGGCCAAAGCCAGACCCAAGGTCCAACTTGGAAAGCACTGGCCATCGTTCAACTGGCCGCCTCAGGTAAGTTCCCATTATCACACCAAAAGCCCAAAATAGTATGCACAAGCACTCACACTAATTCCTTTTTTGGTAAATAAATCCACATTTGTGGTTAGTGAGCTTAGGGCTGCTTTTTGCAGGTTTTGTGACGTTGGGGTTAGGGTTTGTGTTCAGGTGAGAGGATCTAAATGGATCTACTTCAATCACCATCCACAATAAAGGTTTCCAGATGATGTTATGCTGGTGTTCGAGAGAAGACTTGGTCTGTAAGCCTGTATCACGCGACGTTTCGACAGCTTTTCGTGTCTTCTTCAGGCGAGGCTTGATTTTTGGAATTATTAAAGAGGACTCAACACCGTTCTTCTTGTGGAGACTGACTCAAATTGGGCCCAACACTATTCCAAAATTTTCAGAAGGACATTCAACATCGTCCAATGACAGAGACTAATACCAGAACGGTTTTCTACACTGTGTTCCTGACATAAGACCATAACACACCGTCCCAAAGTGTGCCTCCATCCTATTTTAGACGTGAGATCTACCTTAAAAATCCATCCTATACTTACTTTCCCTATTTTGGGCCGATAGGAGATTTTTAGGTGGGTCTTTAATGTCTCTTTTTCAGTGGAAACCAGTTCTAAAACGAGTGCTCCATGTCATTCTTCGTGTTGAGCAACGTTCTTACTAATTTTGATCCCAGTGGAGACTGCTCTGATTGAGTTCTCAACACTTTTATGTGGTGGAGTTTAAATAACACACATAAATATTTTTTTATTGTGTGTCTAAAATTTTAATTTTAGCTGTAAAACCTCTTTAATAATTTTACACGCTCTACACACTGTGTTTGGTGGAGCTAATAATTTTCCTCTGTCTCAGTGTCCATCTGTGTGGGTCTTTATATATCTGAGAAGGGCGTGGCTTCTCTCTTTCTATTTTCCAACGTCAAATAAAATTTTAAGAAGCATATTTTTGCATTTTACTTGTAATACTATAATGAAACTATTAGCACAATAATGCAAACCACACTTTTCAAGGTCCAGAGAGCGAGGCACTCGCAAGGTTAGGTTAGAGTTAGGCCAAAGCCAGACCCAAGGTCCAACTTGGAAAGCACTGGCCATCGTTCAACTGGCCGCCTCAGGTAAGTTCCCATTATCACACCAAAAGCCCAAAATAGTATGCACAAGCACTCACACTAATTCCTTTTTTGGTAAATAAATCCACATTTGTGGTTAGTGAGCTTAGGGCTGCTTTTTGCAGGTTTTGTGACGTTGGGGTTAGGGTTTGTGTTCAGGTGAGAGGATCTAAATGGATCTACTTCAATCACCATCCACAATAAAGGTTTCCAGATGATGTTATGCTGGTGTTCGAGAGAAGACTTGGTCTGTAAGCCTGTATCACGCGACGTTTCGACAGCTTTTCGTGTCTTCTTCAGGCGAGGCTTGATTTTTGGAATTATTAAAGAGGACTCAACACCGTTCTTCTTGTGGAGACTGACTCAAATTGGGCCCAACACTATTCCAAAATTTTCAGAAGGACATTCAACATCGTCCAATGACAGAGACTAATACCAGAACGGTTTTCTACACTGTGTTCCTGACATAAGACCATAACACACCGTCCCAAAGTGTGCCTCCATCCTATTTTAGACGTGAGATCTACCTTAAAAATCCATCCTATACTTACTTTCCCTATTTTGGGCCGATAGGAGATTTTTAGGTGGGTCTTTAATGTCTCTTTTTCAGTGGAAACCAGTTCTAAAACGAGTGCTCCATGTCATTCTTCGTGTTGAGCAACGTTCTTACTAATTTTGATCCCAGTGGAGACTGCTCTGATTGAGTTCTCAACACTTTTATGTGGTGGAGTTTAAATAACACACATAAATATTTTTTTATTGTGTGTCTAAAATTTTAATTTTAGCTGTAAAACCTCTTTAATAATTTTACACGCTCTACACACTGTGTTTGGTGGAGCTAATAATTTTCCTCTGTCTCAGTGTCCATCTGTGTGGGTCTTTATATATCTGAGAAGGGCGTGGCTTCTCTCTTTCTATTTTCCAACGTCAAATAAAATTTTAAGAAGCATATTTTTGCATTTTACTTGTAATACTATAATGAAACTATTAGCACAATAATGCAAACCACACTTTTCAAGGTCCAGAGAGCGAGGCACTCGCAAGGTTAGGTTAGAGTTAGGCCAAAGCCAGACCCAAGGTCCAACTTGGAAAGCACTGGCCATCGTTCAACTGGCCGCCTCAGGTAAGTTCCCATTATCACACCAAAAGCCCAAAATAGTATGCACAAGCACTCACACTAATTCCTTTTTTGGTAAATAAATCCACATTTGTGGTTAGTGAGCTTAGGGCTGCTTTTTGCAGGTTTTGTGACGTTGGGGTTAGGGTTTGTGTTCAGGTGAGAGGATCTAAATGGATCTACTTCAATCACCATCCACAATAAAGGTTTCCAGATGATGTTATGCTGGTGTTCGAGAGAAGACTTGGTCTGTAAGCCTGTATCACGCGACGTTTCGACAGCTTTTCGTGTCTTCTTCAGGCGAGGCTTGATTTTTGGAATTATTAAAGAGGACTCAACACCGTTCTTCTTGTGGAGACTGACTCAAATTGGGCCCAACACTATTCCAAAATTTTCAGAAGGACATTCAACATCGTCCAATGACAGAGACTAATACCAGAACGGTTTTCTACACTGTGTTCCTGACATAAGACCATAACACACCGTCCCAAAGTGTGCCTCCATCCTATTTTAGACGTGAGATCTACCTTAAAAATCCATCCTATACTTACTTTCCCTATTTTGGGCCGATAGGAGATTTTTAGGTGGGTCTTTAATGTCTCTTTTTCAGTGGAAACCAGTTCTAAAACGAGTGCTCCATGTCATTCTTCGTGTTGAGCAACGTTCTTACTAATTTTGATCCCAGTGGAGACTGCTCTGATTGAGTTCTCAACACTTTTATGTGGTGGAGTTTAAATAACACACATAAATATTTTTTTATTGTGTGTCTAAAATTTTAATTTTAGCTGTAAAACCTCTTTAATAATTTTACACGCTCTACACACTGTGTTTGGTGGAGCTAATAATTTTCCTCTGTCTCAGTGTCCATCTGTGTGGGTCTTTATATATCTGAGAAGGGCGTGGCTTCTCTCTTTCTATTTTCCAACGTCAAATAAAATTTTAAGAAGCATATTTTTGCATTTTACTTGTAATACTATAATGAAACTATTAGCACAATAATGCAAACCACACTTTTCAAGGTCCAGAGAGCGAGGCACTCGCAAGGTTAGGTTAGAGTTAGGCCAAAGCCAGACCCAAGGTCCAACTTGGAAAGCACTGGCCATCGTTCAACTGGCCGCCTCAGGTAAGTTCCCATTATCACACCAAAAGCCCAAAATAGTATGCACAAGCACTCACACTAATTCCTTTTTTGGTAAATAAATCCACATTTGTGGTTAGTGAGCTTAGGGCTGCTTTTTGCAGGTTTTGTGACGTTGGGGTTAGGGTTTGTGTTCAGGTGAGAGGATCTAAATGGATCTACTTCAATCACCATCCACAATAAAGGTTTCCAGATGATGTTATGCTGGTGTTCGAGAGAAGACTTGGTCTGTAAGCCTGTATCACGCGACGTTTCGACAGCTTTTCGTGTCTTCTTCAGGCGAGGCTTGATTTTTGGAATTATTAAAGAGGACTCAACACCGTTCTTCTTGTGGAGACTGACTCAAATTGGGCCCAACACTATTCCAAAATTTTCAGAAGGACATTCAACATCGTCCAATGACAGAGACTAATACCAGAACGGTTTTCTACACTGTGTTCCTGACATAAGACCATAACACACCGTCCCAAAGTGTGCCTCCATCCTATTTTAGACGTGAGATCTACCTTAAAAATCCATCCTATACTTACTTTCCCTATTTTGGGCCGATAGGAGATTTTTAGGTGGGTCTTTAATGTCTCTTTTTCAGTGGAAACCAGTTCTAAAACGAGTGCTCCATGTCATTCTTCGTGTTGAGCAACGTTCTTACTAATTTTGATCCCAGTGGAGACTGCTCTGATTGAGTTCTCAACACTTTTATGTGGTGGAGTTTAAATAACACACATAAATATTTTTTTATTGTGTGTCTAAAATTTTAATTTTAGCTGTAAAACCTCTTTAATAATTTTACACGCTCTACACACTGTGTTTGGTGGAGCTAATAATTTTCCTCTGTCTCAGTGTCCATCTGTGTGGGTCTTTATATATCTGAGAAGGGCGTGGCTTCTCTCTTTCTATTTTCCAACGTCAAATAAAATTTTAAGAAGCATATTTTTGCATTTTACTTGTAATACTATAATGAAACTATTAGCACAATAATGCAAACCACACTTTTCAAGGTCCAGAGAGCGAGGCACTCGCAAGGTTAGGTTAGAGTTAGGCCAAAGCCAGACCCAAGGTCCAACTTGGAAAGCACTGGCCATCGTTCAACTGGCCGCCTCAGGTAAGTTCCCATTATCACACCAAAAGCCCAAAATAGTATGCACAAGCACTCACACTAATTCCTTTTTTGGTAAATAAATCCACATTTGTGGTTAGTGAGCTTAGGGCTGCTTTTTGCAGGTTTTGTGACGTTGGGGTTAGGGTTTGTGTTCAGGTGAGAGGATCTAAATGGATCTACTTCAATCACCATCCACAATAAAGGTTTCCAGATGATGTTATGCTGGTGTTCGAGAGAAGACTTGGTCTGTAAGCCTGTATCACGCGACGTTTCGACAGCTTTTCGTGTCTTCTTCAGGCGAGGCTTGATTTTTGGAATTATTAAAGAGGACTCAACACCGTTCTTCTTGTGGAGACTGACTCAAATTGGGCCCAACACTATTCCAAAATTTTCAGAAGGACATTCAACATCGTCCAATGACAGAGACTAATACCAGAACGGTTTTCTACACTGTGTTCCTGACATAAGACCATAACACACCGTCCCAAAGTGTGCCTCCATCCTATTTTAGACGTGAGATCTACCTTAAAAATCCATCCTATACTTACTTTCCCTATTTTGGGCCGATAGGAGATTTTTAGGTGGGTCTTTAATGTCTCTTTTTCAGTGGAAACCAGTTCTAAAACGAGTGCTCCATGTCATTCTTCGTGTTGAGCAACGTTCTTACTAATTTTGATCCCAGTGGAGACTGCTCTGATTGAGTTCTCAACACTTTTATGTGGTGGAGTTTAAATAACACACATAAATATTTTTTTATTGTGTGTCTAAAATTTTAATTTTAGCTGTAAAACCTCTTTAATAATTTTACACGCTCTACACACTGTGTTTGGTGGAGCTAATAATTTTCCTCTGTCTCAGTGTCCATCTGTGTGGGTCTTTATATATCTGAGAAGGGCGTGGCTTCTCTCTTTCTATTTTCCAACGTCAAATAAAATTTTAAGAAGCATATTTTTGCATTTTACTTGTAATACTATAATGAAACTATTAGCACAATAATGCAAACCACACTTTTCAAGGTCCAGAGAGCGAGGCACTCGCAAGGTTAGGTTAGAGTTAGGCCAAAGCCAGACCCAAGGTCCAACTTGGAAAGCACTGGCCATCGTTCAACTGGCCGCCTCAGGTAAGTTCCCATTATCACACCAAAAGCCCAAAATAGTATGCACAAGCACTCACACTAATTCCTTTTTTGGTAAATAAATCCACATTTGTGGTTAGTGAGCTTAGGGCTGCTTTTTGCAGGTTTTGTGACGTTGGGGTTAGGGTTTGTGTTCAGGTGAGAGGATCTAAATGGATCTACTTCAATCACCATCCACAATAAAGGTTTCCAGATGATGTTATGCTGGTGTTCGAGAGAAGACTTGGTCTGTAAGCCTGTATCACGCGACGTTTCGACAGCTTTTCGTGTCTTCTTCAGGCGAGGCTTGATTTTTGGAATTATTAAAGAGGACTCAACACCGTTCTTCTTGTGGAGACTGACTCAAATTGGGCCCAACACTATTCCAAAATTTTCAGAAGGACATTCAACATCGTCCAATGACAGAGACTAATACCAGAACGGTTTTCTACACTGTGTTCCTGACATAAGACCATAACACACCGTCCCAAAGTGTGCCTCCATCCTATTTTAGACGTGAGATCTACCTTAAAAATCCATCCTATACTTACTTTCCCTATTTTGGGCCGATAGGAGATTTTTAGGTGGGTCTTTAATGTCTCTTTTTCAGTGGAAACCAGTTCTAAAACGAGTGCTCCATGTCATTCTTCGTGTTGAGCAACGTTCTTACTAATTTTGATCCCAGTGGAGACTGCTCTGATTGAGTTCTCAACACTTTTATGTGGTGGAGTTTAAATAACACACATAAATATTTTTTTATTGTGTGTCTAAAATTTTAATTTTAGCTGTAAAACCTCTTTAATAATTTTACACGCTCTACACACTGTGTTTGGTGGAGCTAATAATTTTCCTCTGTCTCAGTGTCCATCTGTGTGGGTCTTTATATATCTGAGAAGGGCGTGGCTTCTCTCTTTCTATTTTCCAACGTCAAATAAAATTTTAAGAAGCATATTTTTGCATTTTACTTGTAATACTATAATGAAACTATTAGCACAATAATGCAAACCACACTTTTCAAGGTCCAGAGAGCGAGGCACTCGCAAGGTTAGGTTAGAGTTAGGCCAAAGCCAGACCCAAGGTCCAACTTGGAAAGCACTGGCCATCGTTCAACTGGCCGCCTCAGGTAAGTTCCCATTATCACACCAAAAGCCCAAAATAGTATGCACAAGCACTCACACTAATTCCTTTTTTGGTAAATAAATCCACATTTGTGGTTAGTGAGCTTAGGGCTGCTTTTTGCAGGTTTTGTGACGTTGGGGTTAGGGTTTGTGTTCAGGTGAGAGGATCTAAATGGATCTACTTCAATCACCATCCACAATAAAGGTTTCCAGATGATGTTATGCTGGTGTTCGAGAGAAGACTTGGTCTGTAAGCCTGTATCACGCGACGTTTCGACAGCTTTTCGTGTCTTCTTCAGGCGAGGCTTGATTTTTGGAATTATTAAAGAGGACTCAACACCGTTCTTCTTGTGGAGACTGACTCAAATTGGGCCCAACACTATTCCAAAATTTTCAGAAGGACATTCAACATCGTCCAATGACAGAGACTAATACCAGAACGGTTTTCTACACTGTGTTCCTGACATAAGACCATAACACACCGTCCCAAAGTGTGCCTCCATCCTATTTTAGACGTGAGATCTACCTTAAAAATCCATCCTATACTTACTTTCCCTATTTTGGGCCGATAGGAGATTTTTAGGTGGGTCTTTAATGTCTCTTTTTCAGTGGAAACCAGTTCTAAAACGAGTGCTCCATGTCATTCTTCGTGTTGAGCAACGTTCTTACTAATTTTGATCCCAGTGGAGACTGCTCTGATTGAGTTCTCAACACTTTTATGTGGTGGAGTTTAAATAACACACATAAATATTTTTTTATTGTGTGTCTAAAATTTTAATTTTAGCTGTAAAACCTCTTTAATAATTTTACACGCTCTACACACTGTGTTTGGTGGAGCTAATAATTTTCCTCTGTCTCAGTGTCCATCTGTGTGGGTCTTTATATATCTGAGAAGGGCGTGGCTTCTCTCTTTCTATTTTCCAACGTCAAATAAAATTTTAAGAAGCATATTTTTGCATTTTACTTGTAATACTATAATGAAACTATTAGCACAATAATGCAAACCACACTTTTCAAGGTCCAGAGAGCGAGGCACTCGCAAGGTTAGGTTAGAGTTAGGCCAAAGCCAGACCCAAGGTCCAACTTGGAAAGCACTGGCCATCGTTCAACTGGCCGCCTCAGGTAAGTTCCCATTATCACACCAAAAGCCCAAAATAGTATGCACAAGCACTCACACTAATTCCTTTTTTGGTAAATAAATCCACATTTGTGGTTAGTGAGCTTAGGGCTGCTTTTTGCAGGTTTTGTGACGTTGGGGTTAGGGTTTGTGTTCAGGTGAGAGGATCTAAATGGATCTACTTCAATCACCATCCACAATAAAGGTTTCCAGATGATGTTATGCTGGTGTTCGAGAGAAGACTTGGTCTGTAAGCCTGTATCACGCGACGTTTCGACAGCTTTTCGTGTCTTCTTCAGGCGAGGCTTGATTTTTGGAATTATTAAAGAGGACTCAACACCGTTCTTCTTGTGGAGACTGACTCAAATTGGGCCCAACACTATTCCAAAATTTTCAGAAGGACATTCAACATCGTCCAATGACAGAGACTAATACCAGAACGGTTTTCTACACTGTGTTCCTGACATAAGACCATAACACACCGTCCCAAAGTGTGCCTCCATCCTATTTTAGACG
Source organism: Paramisgurnus dabryanus (assembly GCF_030506205.2). Classification (NCBI taxonomy): domain Eukaryota; kingdom Metazoa; phylum Chordata; class Actinopteri; order Cypriniformes; family Cobitidae; genus Paramisgurnus; species Paramisgurnus dabryanus. Next base: position 34,316 of record NC_133338.1, on the reverse strand, counting down.
TGAGATCTACCTTAAAAATCCATCCTATACTTACTTTCCCTATTTTGGGCCGATAGGAGATTTTTAGGTGGGTCTTTAATGTCTCTTTTTCAGTGGAAACCAGTTCTAAAACGAGTGCTCCATGTCATTCTTCGTGTTGAGCAACGTTCTTACTAATTTTGATCCCAGTGGAGACTGCTCTGATTGAGTTCTCAACACTTTTATGTGGTGGAGTTTAAATAACACACATAAATATTTTTTTATTGTGTGTCTAAAATTTTAATTTTAGCTGTAAAACCTCTTTAATAATTTTACACGCTCTACACACTGTGTTTGGTGGAGCTAATAATTTTCCTCTGTCTCAGTGTCCATCTGTGTGGGTCTTTATATATCTGAGAAGGGCGTGGCTTCTCTCTTTCTATTTTCCAACGTCAAATAAAATTTTAAGAAGCATATTTTTGCATTTTACTTGTAATACTATAATGAAACTATTAGCACAATAATGCAAACCACACTTTTCAAGGTCCAGAGAGCGAGGCACTCGCAAGGTTAGGTTAGAGTTAGGCCAAAGCCAGACCCAAGGTCCAACTTGGAAAGCACTGGCCATCGTTCAACTGGCCGCCTCAGGTAAGTTCCCATTATCACACCAAAAGCCCAAAATAGTATGCACAAGCACTCACACTAATTCCTTTTTTGGTAAATAAATCCACATTTGTGGTTAGTGAGCTTAGGGCTGCTTTTTGCAGGTTTTGTGACGTTGGGGTTAGGGTTTGTGTTCAGGTGAGAGGATCTAAATGGATCTACTTCAATCACCATCCACAATAAAGGTTTCCAGATGATGTTATGCTGGTGTTCGAGAGAAGACTTGGTCTGTAAGCCTGTATCACGCGACGTTTCGACAGCTTTTCGTGTCTTCTTCAGGCGAGGCTTGATTTTTGGAATTATTAAAGAGGACTCAACACCGTTCTTCTTGTGGAGACTGACTCAAATTGGGCCCAACACTATTCCAAAATTTTCAGAAGGACATTCAACATCGTCCAATGACAGAGACTAATACCAGAACGGTTTTCTACACTGTGTTCCTGACATAAGACCATAACACACCGTCCCAAAGTGTGCCTCCATCCTATTTTAGACGTGAGATCTACCTTAAAAATCCATCCTATACTTACTTTCCCTATTTTGGGCCGATAGGAGATTTTTAGGTGGGTCTTTAATGTCTCTTTTTCAGTGGAAACCAGTTCTAAAACGAGTGCTCCATGTCATTCTTCGTGTTGAGCAACGTTCTTACTAATTTTGATCCCAGTGGAGACTGCTCTGATTGAGTTCTCAACACTTTTATGTGGTGGAGTTTAAATAACACACATAAATATTTTTTTATTGTGTGTCTAAAATTTTAATTTTAGCTGTAAAACCTCTTTAATAATTTTACACGCTCTACACACTGTGTTTGGTGGAGCTAATAATTTTCCTCTGTCTCAGTGTCCATCTGTGTGGGTCTTTATATATCTGAGAAGGGCGTGGCTTCTCTCTTTCTATTTTCCAACGTCAAATAAAATTTTAAGAAGCATATTTTTGCATTTTACTTGTAATACTATAATGAAACTATTAGCACAATAATGCAAACCACACTTTTCAAGGTCCAGAGAGCGAGGCACTCGCAAGGTTAGGTTAGAGTTAGGCCAAAGCCAGACCCAAGGTCCAACTTGGAAAGCACTGGCCATCGTTCAACTGGCCGCCTCAGGTAAGTTCCCATTATCACACCAAAAGCCCAAAATAGTATGCACAAGCACTCACACTAATTCCTTTTTTGGTAAATAAATCCACATTTGTGGTTAGTGAGCTTAGGGCTGCTTTTTGCAGGTTTTGTGACGTTGGGGTTAGGGTTTGTGTTCAGGTGAGAGGATCTAAATGGATCTACTTCAATCACCATCCACAATAAAGGTTTCCAGATGATGTTATGCTGGTGTTCGAGAGAAGACTTGGTCTGTAAGCCTGTATCACGCGACGTTTCGACAGCTTTTCGTGTCTTCTTCAGGCGAGGCTTGATTTTTGGAATTATTAAAGAGGACTCAACACCGTTCTTCTTGTGGAGACTGACTCAAATTGGGCCCAACACTATTCCAAAATTTTCAGAAGGACATTCAACATCGTCCAATGACAGAGACTAATACCAGAACGGTTTTCTACACTGTGTTCCTGACATAAGACCATAACACACCGTCCCAAAGTGTGCCTCCATCCTATTTTAGACGTGAGATCTACCTTAAAAATCCATCCTATACTTACTTTCCCTATTTTGGGCCGATAGGAGATTTTTAGGTGGGTCTTTAATGTCTCTTTTTCAGTGGAAACCAGTTCTAAAACGAGTGCTCCATGTCATTCTTCGTGTTGAGCAACGTTCTTACTAATTTTGATCCCAGTGGAGACTGCTCTGATTGAGTTCTCAACACTTTTATGTGGTGGAGTTTAAATAACACACATAAATATTTTTTTATTGTGTGTCTAAAATTTTAATTTTAGCTGTAAAACCTCTTTAATAATTTTACACGCTCTACACACTGTGTTTGGTGGAGCTAATAATTTTCCTCTGTCTCAGTGTCCATCTGTGTGGGTCTTTATATATCTGAGAAGGGCGTGGCTTCTCTCTTTCTATTTTCCAACGTCAAATAAAATTTTAAGAAGCATATTTTTGCATTTTACTTGTAATACTATAATGAAACTATTAGCACAATAATGCAAACCACACTTTTCAAGGTCCAGAGAGCGAGGCACTCGCAAGGTTAGGTTAGAGTTAGGCCAAAGCCAGACCCAAGGTCCAACTTGGAAAGCACTGGCCATCGTTCAACTGGCCGCCTCAGGTAAGTTCCCATTATCACACCAAAAGCCCAAAATAGTATGCACAAGCACTCACACTAATTCCTTTTTTGGTAAATAAATCCACATTTGTGGTTAGTGAGCTTAGGGCTGCTTTTTGCAGGTTTTGTGACGTTGGGGTTAGGGTTTGTGTTCAGGTGAGAGGATCTAAATGGATCTACTTCAATCACCATCCACAATAAAGGTTTCCAGATGATGTTATGCTGGTGTTCGAGAGAAGACTTGGTCTGTAAGCCTGTATCGCGCGACGTTTCGACAGCTTTTCGTGTCTTCTTCAGGCGAGGCTTGATTTTTGGAATTATTAAAGAGGACTCAACACCGTTCTTCTTGTGGAGACTGACTCAAATTGGGCCCAACACTATTCCAAAATTTTCAGAAGGACATTCAACATCGTCCAATGACAGAGACTAATACCAGAACGGTTTTCTACACTGTGTTCCTGACATAAGACCATAACACACCGTCCCAAAGTGTGCCTCCATCCTATTTTAGACGTGAGATCTACCTTAAAAATCCATCCTATACTTACTTTCCCTATTTTGGGCCGATAGGAGATTTTTAGGTGGGTCTTTAATGTCTCTTTTTCAGTGGAAACCAGTTCTAAAACGAGTGCTCCATGTCATTCTTCGTGTTGAGCAACGTTCTTACTAATTTTGATCCCAGTGGAGACTGCTCTGATTGAGTTCTCAACACTTTTATGTGGTGGAGTTTAAATAACACACATAAATATTTTTTTATTGTGTGTCTAAAATTTTAATTTTAGCTGTAAAACCTCTTTAATAATTTTACACGCTCTACACACTGTGTTTGGTGGAGCTAATAATTTTCCTCTGTCTCAGTGTCCATCTGTGTGGGTCTTTATATATCTGAGAAGGGCGTGGCTTCTCTCTTTCTATTTTCCAACGTCAAATAAAATTTTAAGAAGCATATTTTTGCATTTTACTTGTAATACTATAATGAAACTATTAGCACAATAATGCAAACCACACTTTTCAAGGTCCAGAGAGCGAGGCACTCGCAAGGTTAGGTTAGAGTTAGGCCAAAGCCAGACCCAAGGTCCAACTTGGAAAGCACTGGCCATCGTTCAACTGGCCGCCTCAGGTAAGTTCCCATTATCACACCAAAAGCCCAAAATAGTATGCACAAGCACTCACACTAATTCCTTTTTTGGTAAATAAATCCACATTTGTGGTTAGTGAGCTTAGGGCTGCTTTTTGCAGGTTTTGTGACGTTGGGGTTAGGGTTTGTGTTCAGGTGAGAGGATCTAAATGGATCTACTTCAATCACCATCCACAATAAAGGTTTCCAGATGATGTTATGCTGGTGTTCGAGAGAAGACTTGGTCTGTAAGCCTGTATCACGCGACGTTTCGACAGCTTTTCGTGTCTTCTTCAGGCGAGGCTTGATTTTTGGAATTATTAAAGAGGACTCAACACCGTTCTTCTTGTGGAGACTGACTCAAATTGGGCCCAACACTATTCCAAAATTTTCAGAAGGACATTCAACATCGTCCAATGACAGAGACTAATACCAGAACGGTTTTCTACACTGTGTTCCTGACATAAGACCATAACACACCGTCCCAAAGTGTGCCTCCATCCTATTTTAGACGTGAGATCTACCTTAAAAATCCATCCTATACTTACTTTCCCTATTTTGGGCCGATAGGAGATTTTTAGGTGGGTCTTTAATGTCTCTTTTTCAGTGGAAACCAGTTCTAAAACGAGTGCTCCATGTCATTCTTCGTGTTGAGCAACGTTCTTACTAATTTTGATCCCAGTGGAGACTGCTCTGATTGAGTTCTCAACACTTTTATGTGGTGGAGTTTAAATAACACACATAAATATTTTTTTATTGTGTGTCTAAAATTTTAATTTTAGCTGTAAAACCTCTTTAATAATTTTACACGCTCTACACACTGTGTTTGGTGGAGCTAATAATTTTCCTCTGTCTCAGTGTCCATCTGTGTGGGTCTTTATATATCTGAGAAGGGCGTGGCTTCTCTCTTTCTATTTTCCAACGTCAAATAAAATTTTAAGAAGCATATTTTTGCATTTTACTTGTAATACTATAATGAAACTATTAGCACAATAATGCAAACCACACTTTTCAAGGTCCAGAGAGCGAGGCACTCGCAAGGTTAGGTTAGAGTTAGGCCAAAGCCAGACCCAAGGTCCAACTTGGAAAGCACTGGCCATCGTTCAACTGGCCGCCTCAGGTAAGTTCCCATTATCACACCAAAAGCCCAAAATAGTATGCACAAGCACTCACACTAATTCCTTTTTTGGTAAATAAATCCACATTTGTGGTTAGTGAGCTTAGGGCTGCTTTTTGCAGGTTTTGTGACGTTGGGGTTAGGGTTTGTGTTCAGGTGAGAGGATCTAAATGGATCTACTTCAATCACCATCCACAATAAAGGTTTCCAGATGATGTTATGCTGGTGTTCGAGAGAAGACTTGGTCTGTAAGCCTGTATCACGCGACGTTTCGACAGCTTTTCGTGTCTTCTTCAGGCGAGGCTTGATTTTTGGAATTATTAAAGAGGACTCAACACCGTTCTTCTTGTGGAGACTGACTCAAATTGGGCCCAACACTATTCCAAAATTTTCAGAAGGACATTCAACATCGTCCAATGACAGAGACTAATACCAGAACGGTTTTCTACACTGTGTTCCTGACATAAGACCATAACACACCGTCCCAAAGTGTGCCTCCATCCTATTTTAGACGTGAGATCTACCTTAAAAATCCATCCTATACTTACTTTCCCTATTTTGGGCCGATAGGAGATTTTTAGGTGGGTCTTTAATGTCTCTTTTTCAGTGGAAACCAGTTCTAAAACGAGTGCTCCATGTCATTCTTCGTGTTGAGCAACGTTCTTACTAATTTTGATCCCAGTGGAGACTGCTCTGATTGAGTTCTCAACACTTTTATGTGGTGGAGTTTAAATAACACACATAAATATTTTTTTATTGTGTGTCTAAAATTTTAATTTTAGCTGTAAAACCTCTTTAATAATTTTACACGCTCTACACACTGTGTTTGGTGGAGCTAATAATTTTCCTCTGTCTCAGTGTCCATCTGTGTGGGTCTTTATATATCTGAGAAGGGCGTGGCTTCTCTCTTTCTATTTTCCAACGTCAAATAAAATTTTAAGAAGCATATTTTTGCATTTTACTTGTAATACTATAATGAAACTATTAGCACAATAATGCAAACCACACTTTTCAAGGTCCAGAGAGCGAGGCACTCGCAAGGTTAGGTTAGAGTTAGGCCAAAGCCAGACCCAAGGTCCAACTTGGAAAGCACTGGCCATCGTTCAACTGGCCGCCTCAGGTAAGTTCCCATTATCACACCAAAAGCCCAAAATAGTATGCACAAGCACTCACACTAATTCCTTTTTTGGTAAATAAATCCACATTTGTGGTTAGTGAGCTTAGGGCTGCTTTTTGCAGGTTTTGTGACGTTGGGGTTAGGGTTTGTGTTCAGGTGAGAGGATCTAAATGGATCTACTTCAATCACCATCCACAATAAAGGTTTCCAGATGATGTTATGCTGGTGTTCGAGAGAAGACTTGGTCTGTAAGCCTGTATCACGCGACGTTTCGACAGCTTTTCGTGTCTTCTTCAGGCGAGGCTTGATTTTTGGAATTATTAAAGAGGACTCAACACCGTTCTTCTTGTGGAGACTGACTCAAATTGGGCCCAACACTATTCCAAAATTTTCAGAAGGACATTCAACATCGTCCAATGACAGAGACTAATACCAGAACGGTTTTCTACACTGTGTTCCTGACATAAGACCATAACACACCGTCCCAAAGTGTGCCTCCATCCTATTTTAGACGTGAGATCTACCTTAAAAATCCATCCTATACTTACTTTCCCTATTTTGGGCCGATAGGAGATTTTTAGGTGGGTCTTTAATGTCTCTTTTTCAGTGGAAACCAGTTCTAAAACGAGTGCTCCATGTCATTCTTCGTGTTGAGCAACGTTCTTACTAATTTTGATCCCAGTGGAGACTGCTCTGATTGAGTTCTCAACACTTTTATGTGGTGGAGTTTAAATAACACACATAAATATTTTTTTATTGTGTGTCTAAAATTTTAATTTTAGCTGTAAAACCTCTTTAATAATTTTACACGCTCTACACACTGTGTTTGGTGGAGCTAATAATTTTCCTCTGTCTCAGTGTCCATCTGTGTGGGTCTTTATATATCTGAGAAGGGCGTGGCTTCTCTCTTTCTATTTTCCAACGTCAAATAAAATTTTAAGAAGCATATTTTTGCATTTTACTTGTAATACTATAATGAAACTATTAGCACAATAATGCAAACCACACTTTTCAAGGTCCAGAGAGCGAGGCACTCGCAAGGTTAGGTTAGAGTTAGGCCAAAGCCAGACCCAAGGTCCAACTTGGAAAGCACTGGCCATCGTTCAACTGGCCGCCTCAGGTAAGTTCCCATTATCACACCAAAAGCCCAAAATAGTATGCACAAGCACTCACACTAATTCCTTTTTTGGTAAATAAATCCACATTTGTGGTTAGTGAGCTTAGGGCTGCTTTTTGCAGGTTTTGTGACGTTGGGGTTAGGGTTTGTGTTCAGGTGAGAGGATCTAAATGGATCTACTTCAATCACCATCCACAATAAAGGTTTCCAGATGATGTTATGCTGGTGTTCGAGAGAAGACTTGGTCTGTAAGCCTGTATCACGCGACGTTTCGACAGCTTTTCGTGTCTTCTTCAGGCGAGGCTTGATTTTTGGAATTATTAAAGAGGACTCAACACCGTTCTTCTTGTGGAGACTGACTCAAATTGGGCCCAACACTATTCCAAAATTTTCAGAAGGACATTCAACATCGTCCAATGACAGAGACTAATACCAGAACGGTTTTCTACACTGTGTTCCTGACATAAGACCATAACACACCGTCCCAAAGTGTGCCTCCATCCTATTTTAGACGTGAGATCTACCTTAAAAATCCATCCTATACTTACTTTCCCTATTTTGGGCCGATAGGAGATTTTTTAGGTGGGTCTTTAATGTCTCTTTTTCAGTGGAAACCAGTTCTAAAACGAGTGCTCCATGTCATTCTTCGTGTTGAGCAACGTTCTTACTAATTTTGATCCCAGTGGAGACTGCTCTGATTGAGTTCTCAACACTTTTATGTGGTGGAGTTTAAATAACACACATAAATATTTTTTTATTGTGTGTCTAAAATTTTAATTTTAGCTGTAAAACCTCTTTAATAATTTTACACGCTCTACACACTGTGTTTGGTGGAGCTAATAATTTTCCTCTGTCTCAGTGTCCATCTGTGTGGGTCTTTATATATCTGAGAAGGGCGTGGCTTCTCTCTTTCTATTTTCCAACGTCAAATAAAATTTTAAGAAGCATATTTTTGCATTTTACTTGTAATACTATAATGAAACTATTAGCACAATAATGCAAACCACACTTTTCAAGGTCCAGAGAGCGAGGCACTCGCAAGGTTAGGTTAGAGTTAGGCCAAAGCCAGACCCAAGGTCCAACTTGGAAAGCACTGGCCATCGTTCAACTGGCCGCCTCAGGTAAGTTCCCATTATCACACCAAAAGCCCAAAATAGTATGCACAAGCACTCACACTAATTCCTTTTTTGGTAAATAAATCCACATTTGTGGTTAGTGAGCTTAGGGCTGCTTTTTGCAGGTTTTGTGACGTTGGGGTTAGGGTTTGTGTTCAGGTGAGAGGATCTAAATGGATCTACTTCAATCACCATCCACAATAAAGGTTTCCAGATGATGTTATGCTGGTGTTCGAGAGAAGACTTGGTCTGTAAGCCTGTATCACGCGACGTTTCGACAGCTTTTCGTGTCTTCTTCAGGCGAGGCTTGATTTTTGGAATTATTAAAGAGGACTCAACACCGTTCTTCTTGTGGAGACTGACTCAAATTGGGCCCAACACTATTCCAAAATTTTCAGAAGGACATTCAACATCGTCCAATGACAGAGACTAATACCAGAACGGTTTTCTACACTGTGTTCCTGACATAAGACCATAACACACCGTCCCAAAGTGTGCCTCCATCCTATTTTAGACGTGAGATCTACCTTAAAAATCCATCCTATACTTACTTTCCCTATTTTGGGCCGATAGGAGATTTTTAGGTGGGTCTTTAATGTCTCTTTTTCAGTGGAAACCAGTTCTAAAACGAGTGCTCCATGTCATTCTTCGTGTTGAGCAACGTTCTTACTAATTTTGATCCCAGTGGAGACTGCTCTGATTGAGTTCTCAACACTTTTATGTGGTGGAGTTTAAATAACACACATAAATATTTTTTTATTGTGTGTCTAAAATTTTAATTTTAGCTGTAAAACCTCTTTAATAATTTTACACGCTCTACACACTGTGTTTGGTGGAGCTAATAATTTTCCTCTGTCTCAGTGTCCATCTGTGTGGGTCTTTATATATCTGAGAAGGGCGTGGCTTCTCTCTTTCTATTTTCCAACGTCAAATAAAATTTTAAGAAGCATATTTTTGCATTTTACTTGTAATACTATAATGAAACTATTAGCACAATAATGCAAACCACACTTTTCAAGGTCCAGAGAGCGAGGCACTCGCAAGGTTAGGTTAGAGTTAGGCCAAAGCCAGACCCAAGGTCCAACTTGGAAAGCACTGGCCATCGTTCAACTGGCCGCCTCAGGTAAGTTCCCATTATCACACCAAAAGCCCAAAATAGTATGCACAAGCACTCACACTAATTCCTTTTTTGGTAAATAAATCCACATTTGTGGTTAGTGAGCTTAGGGCTGCTTTTTGCAGGTTTTGTGACGTTGGGGTTAGGGTTTGTGTTCAGGTGAGAGGATCTAAATGGATCTACTTCAATCACCATCCACAATAAAGGTTTCCAGATGATGTTATGCTGGTGTTCGAGAGAAGACTTGGTCTGTAAGCCTGTATCACGCGACGTTTCGACAGCTTTTCGTGTCTTCTTCAGGCGAGGCTTGATTTTTGGAATTATTAAAGAGGACTCAACACCGTTCTTCTTGTGGAGACTGACTCAAATTGGGCCCAACACTATTCCAAAATTTTCAGAAGGACATTCAACATCGTCCAATGACAGAGACTAATACCAGAACGGTTTTCTACACTGTGTTCCTGACATAAGACCATAACACACCGTCCCAAAGTGTGCCTCCATCCTATTTTAGACGTGAGATCTACCTTAAAAATCCATCCTATACTTACTTTCCCTATTTTGGGCCGATAGGAGATTTTTAGGTGGGTCTTTAATGTCTCTTTTTCAGTGGAAACCAGTTCTAAAACGAGTGCTCCATGTCATTCTTCGTGTTGAGCAACGTTCTTACTAATTTTGATCCCAGTGGAGACTGCTCTGATTGAGTTCTCAACACTTTTATGTGGTGGAGTTTAAATAACACACATAAATATTTTTTTATTGTGTGTCTAAAATTTTAATTTTAGCTGTAAAACCTCTTTAATAATTTTACACGCTCTACACACTGTGTTTGGTGGAGCTAATAATTTTCCTCTGTCTCAGTGTCCATCTGTGTGGGTCTTTATATATCTGAGAAGGGCGTGGCTTCTCTCTTTCTATTTTCCAACGTCAAATAAAATTTTAAGAAGCATATTTTTGCATTTTACTTGTAATACTATAATGAAACTATTAGCACAATAATGCAAACCACACTTTTCAAGGTCCAGAGAGCGAGGCACTCGCAAGGTTAGGTTAGAGTTAGGCCAAAGCCAGACCCAAGGTCCAACTTGGAAAGCACTGGCCATCGTTCAACTGGCCGCCTCAGGTAAGTTCCCATTATCACACCAAAAGCCCAAAATAGTATGCACAAGCACTCACACTAATTCCTTTTTTGGTAAATAAATCCACATTTGTGGTTAGTGAGCTTAGGGCTGCTTTTTGCAGGTTTTGTGACGTTGGGGTTAGGGTTTGTGTTCAGGTGAGAGGATCTAAATGGATCTACTTCAATCACCATCCACAATAAAGGTTTCCAGATGATGTTATGCTGGTGTTCGAGAGAAGACTTGGTCTGTAAGCCTGTATCACGCGACGTTTCGACAGCTTTTCGTGTCTTCTTCAGGCGAGGCTTGATTTTTGGAATTATTAAAGAGGACTCAACACCGTTCTTCTTGTGGAGACTGACTCAAATTGGGCCCAACACTATTCCAAAATTTTCAGAAGGACATTCAACATCGTCCAATGACAGAGACTAATACCAGAACGGTTTTCTACACTGTGTTCCTGACATAAGACCATAACACACCGTCCCAAAGTGTGCCTCCATCCTATTTTAGACGTGAGATCTACCTTAAAAATCCATCCTATACTTACTTTCCCTATTTTGGGCCGATAGGAGATTTTTAGGTGGGTCTTTAATGTCTCTTTTTCAGTGGAAACCAGTTCTAAAACGAGTGCTCCATGTCATTCTTCGTGTTGAGCAACGTTCTTACTAATTTTGATCCCAGTGGAGACTGCTCTGATTGAGTTCTCAACACTTTTATGTGGTGGAGTTTAAATAACACACATAAATATTTTTTTATTGTGTGTCTAAAATTTTAATTTTAGCTGTAAAACCTCTTTAATAATTTTACACGCTCTACACACTGTGTTTGGTGGAGCTAATAATTTTCCTCTGTCTCAGTGTCCATCTGTGTGGGTCTTTATATATCTGAGAAGGGCGTGGCTTCTCTCTTTCTATTTTCCAACGTCAAATAAAATTTTAAGAAGCATATTTTTGCATTTTACTTGTAATACTATAATGAAACTATTAGCACAATAATGCAAACCACACTTTTCAAGGTCCAGAGAGCGAGGCACTCGCAAGGTTAGGTTAGAGTTAGGCCAAAGCCAGACCCAAGGTCCAACTTGGAAAGCACTGGCCATCGTTCAACTGGCCGCCTCAGGTAAGTTCCCATTATCACACCAAAAGCCCAAAATAGTATGCACAAGCACTCACACTAATTCCTTTTTTGGTAAATAAATCCACATTTGTGGTTAGTGAGCTTAGGGCTGCTTTTTGCAGGTTTTGTGACGTTGGGGTTAGGGTTTGTGTTCAGGTGAGAGGATCTAAATGGATCTACTTCAATCACCATCCACAATAAAGGTTTCCAGATGATGTTATGCTGGTGTTCGAGAGAAGACTTGGTCTGTAAGCCTGTATCACGCGACGTTTCGACAGCTTTTCGTGTCTTCTTCAGGCGAGGCTTGATTTTTGGAATTATTAAAGAGGACTCAACACCGTTCTTCTTGTGGAGACTGACTCAAATTGGGCCCAACACTATTCCAAAATTTTCAGAAGGACATTCAACATCGTCCAATGACAGAGACTAATACCAGAACGGTTTTCTACACTGTGTTCCTGACATAAGACCATAACACACCGTCCCAAAGTGTGCCTCCATCCTATTTTAGACGTGAGATCTACCTTAAAAATCCATCCTATACTTACTTTCCCTATTTTGGGCCGATAGGAGATTTTTAGGTGGGTCTTTAATGTCTCTTTTTCAGTGGAAACCAGTTCTAAAACGAGTGCTCCATGTCATTCTTCGTGTTGAGCAACGTTCTTACTAATTTTGATCCCAGTGGAGACTGCTCTGATTGAGTTCTCAACACTTTTATGTGGTGGAGTTTAAATAACACACATAAATATTTTTTTATTGTGTGTCTAAAATTTTAATTTTAGCTGTAAAACCTCTTTAATAATTTTACACGCTCTACACACTGTGTTTGGTGGAGCTAATAATTTTCCTCTGTCTCAGTGTCCATCTGTGTGGGTCTTTATATATCTGAGAAGGGCGTGGCTTCTCTCTTTCTATTTTCCAACGTCAAATAAAATTTTAAGAAGCATATTTTTGCATTTTACTTGTAATACTATAATGAAACTATTAGCACAATAATGCAAACCACACTTTTCAAGGTCCAGAGAGCGAGGCACTCGCAAGGTTAGGTTAGAGTTAGGCCAAAGCCAGACCCAAGGTCCAACTTGGAAAGCACTGGCCATCGTTCAACTGGCCGCCTCAGGTAAGTTCCCATTATCACACCAAAAGCCCAAAATAGTATGCACAAGCACTCACACTAATTCCTTTTTTGGTAAATAAATCCACATTTGTGGTTAGTGAGCTTAGGGCTGCTTTTTGCAGGTTTTGTGACGTTGGGGTTAGGGTTTGTGTTCAGGTGAGAGGATCTAAATGGATCTACTTCAATCACCATCCACAATAAAGGTTTCCAGATGATGTTATGCTGGTGTTCGAGAGAAGACTTGGTCTGTAAGCCTGTATCACGCGACGTTTCGACAGCTTTTCGTGTCTTCTTCAGGCGAGGCTTGATTTTTGGAATTATTAAAGAGGACTCAACACCGTTCTTCTTGTGGAGACTGACTCAAATTGGGCCCAACACTATTCCAAAATTTTCAGAAGGACATTCAACATCGTCCAATGACAGAGACTAATACCAGAACGGTTTTCTACACTGTGTTCCTGACATAAGACCATAACACACCGTCCCAAAGTGTGCCTCCATCCTATTTTAGACGTGAGATCTACCTTAAAAATCCATCCTATACTTACTTTCCCTATTTTGGGCCGATAGGAGATTTTTAGGTGGGTCTTTAATGTCTCTTTTTCAGTGGAAACCAGTTCTAAAACGAGTGCTCCATGTCATTCTTCGTGTTGAGCAACGTTCTTACTAATTTTGATCCCAGTGGAGACTGCTCTGATTGAGTTCTCAACACTTTTATGTGGTGGAGTTTAAATAACACACATAAATATTTTTTTATTGTGTGTCTAAAATTTTAATTTTAGCTGTAAAACCTCTTTAATAATTTTACACGCTCTACACACTGTGTTTGGTGGAGCTAATAATTTTCCTCTGTCTCAGTGTCCATCTGTGTGGGTCTTTATATATCTGAGAAGGGCGTGGCTTCTCTCTTTCTATTTTCCAACGTCAAATAAAATTTTAAGAAGCATATTTTTGCATTTTACTTGTAATACTATAATGAAACTATTAGCACAATAATGCAAACCACACTTTTCAAGGTCCAGAGAGCGAGGCACTCGCAAGGTTAGGTTAGAGTTAGGCCAAAGCCAGACCCAAGGTCCAACTTGGAAAGCACTGGCCATCGTTCAACTGGCCGCCTCAGGTAAGTTCCCATTATCACACCAAAAGCCCAAAATAGTATGCACAAGCACTCACACTAATTCCTTTTTTGGTAAATAAATCCACATTTGTGGTTAGTGAGCTTAGGGCTGCTTTTTGCAGGTTTTGTGACGTTGGGGTTAGGGTTTGTGTTCAGGTGAGAGGATCTAAATGGATCTACTTCAATCACCATCCACAATAAAGGTTTCCAGATGATGTTATGCTGGTGTTCGAGAGAAGACTTGGTCTGTAAGCCTGTATCACGCGACGTTTCGACAGCTTTTCGTGTCTTCTTCAGGCGAGGCTTGATTTTTGGAATTATTAAAGAGGACTCAACACCGTTCTTCTTGTGGAGACTGACTCAAATTGGGCCCAACACTATTCCAAAATTTTCAGAAGGACATTCAACATCGTCCAATGACAGAGACTAATACCAGAACGGTTTTCTACACTGTGTTCCTGACATAAGACCATAACACACCGTCCCAAAGTGTGCCTCCATCCTATTTTAGACGTGAGATCTACCTTAAAAATCCATCCTATACTTACTTTCCCTATTTTGGGCCGATAGGAGATTTTTAGGTGGGTCTTTAATGTCTCTTTTTCAGTGGAAACCAGTTCTAAAACGAGTGCTCCATGTCATTCTTCGTGTTGAGCAACGTTCTTACTAATTTTGATCCCAGTGGAGACTGCTCTGATTGAGTTCTCAACACTTTTATGTGGTGGAGTTTAAATAACACACATAAATATTTTTTTATTGTGTGTCTAAAATTTTAATTTTAGCTGTAAAACCTCTTTAATAATTTTACACGCTCTACACACTGTGTTTGGTGGAGCTAATAATTTTCCTCTGTCTCAGTGTCCATCTGTGTGGGTCTTTATATATCTGAGAAGGGCGTGGCTTCTCTCTTTCTATTTTCCAACGTCAAATAAAATTTTAAGAAGCATATTTTTGCATTTTACTTGTAATACTATAATGAAACTATTAGCACAATAATGCAAACCACACTTTTCAAGGTCCAGAGAGCGAGGCACTCGCAAGGTTAGGTTAGAGTTAGGCCAAAGCCAGACCCAAGGTCCAACTTGGAAAGCACTGGCCATCGTTCAACTGGCCGCCTCAGGTAAGTTCCCATTATCACACCAAAAGCCCAAAATAGTATGCACAAGCACTCACACTAATTCCTTTTTTGGTAAATAAATCCACATTTGTGGTTAGTGAGCTTAGGGCTGCTTTTTGCAGGTTTTGTGACGTTGGGGTTAGGGTTTGTGTTCAGGTGAGAGGATCTAAATGGATCTACTTCAATCACCATCCACAATAAAGGTTTCCAGATGATGTTATGCTGGTGTTCGAGAGAAGACTTGGTCTGTAAGCCTGTATCACGCGACGTTTCGACAGCTTTTCGTGTCTTCTTCAGGCGAGGCTTGATTTTTGGAATTATTAAAGAGGACTCAACACCGTTCTTCTTGTGGAGACTGACTCAAATTGGGCCCAACACTATTCCAAAATTTTCAGAAGGACATTCAACATCGTCCAATGACAGAGACTAATACCAGAACGGTTTTCTACACTGTGTTCCTGACATAAGACCATAACACACCGTCCCAAAGTGTGCCTCCATCCTATTTTAGACGTGAGATCTACCTTAAAAATCCATCCTATACTTACTTTCCCTATTTTGGGCCGATAGGAGATTTTTAGGTGGGTCTTTAATGTCTCTTTTTCAGTGGAAACCAGTTCTAAAACGAGTGCTCCATGTCATTCTTCGTGTTGAGCAACGTTCTTACTAATTTTGATCCCAGTGGAGACTGCTCTGATTGAGTTCTCAACACTTTTATGTGGTGGAGTTTAAATAACACACATAAATATTTTTTTATTGTGTGTCTAAAATTTTAATTTTAGCTGTAAAACCTCTTTAATAATTTTACACGCTCTACACACTGTGTTTGGTGGAGCTAATAATTTTCCTCTGTCTCAGTGTCCATCTGTGTGGGTCTTTATATATCTGAGAAGGGCGTGGCTTCTCTCTTTCTATTTTCCAACGTCAAATAAAATTTTAAGAAGCATATTTTTGCATTTTACTTGTAATACTATAATGAAACTATTAGCACAATAATGCAAACCACACTTTTCAAGGTCCAGAGAGCGAGGCACTCGCAAGGTTAGGTTAGAGTTAGGCCAAAGCCAGACCCAAGGTCCAACTTGGAAAGCACTGGCCATCGTTCAACTGGCCGCCTCAGGTAAGTTCCCATTATCACACCAAAAGCCCAAAATAGTATGCACAAGCACTCACACTAATTCCTTTTTTGGTAAATAAATCCACATTTGTGGTTAGTGAGCTTAGGGCTGCTTTTTGCAGGTTTTGTGACGTTGGGGTTAGGGTTTGTGTTCAGGTGAGAGGATCTAAATGGATCTACTTCAATCACCATCCACAATAAAGGTTTCCAGATGATGTTATGCTGGTGTTCGAGAGAAGACTTGGTCTGTAAGCCTGTATCACGCGACGTTTCGACAGCTTTTCGTGTCTTCTTCAGGCGAGGCTTGATTTTTGGAATTATTAAAGAGGACTCAACACCGTTCTTCTTGTGGAGACTGACTCAAATTGGGCCCAACACTATTCCAAAATTTTCAGAAGGACATTCAACATCGTCCAATGACAGAGACTAATACCAGAACGGTTTTCTACACTGTGTTCCTGACATAAGACCATAACACACCGTCCCAAAGTGTGCCTCCATCCTATTTTAGACGTGAGATCTACCTTAAAAATCCATCCTATACTTACTTTCCCTATTTTGGGCCGATAGGAGATTTTTAGGTGGGTCTTTAATGTCTCTTTTTCAGTGGAAACCAGTTCTAAAACGAGTGCTCCATGTCATTCTTCGTGTTGAGCAACGTTCTTACTAATTTTGATCCCAGTGGAGACTGCTCTGATTGAGTTCTCAACACTTTTATGTGGTGGAGTTTAAATAACACACATAAATATTTTTTTATTGTGTGTCTAAAATTTTAATTTTAGCTGTAAAACCTCTTTAATAATTTTACACGCTCTACACACTGTGTTTGGTGGAGCTAATAATTTTCCTCTGTCTCAGTGTCCATCTGTGTGGGTCTTTATATATCTGAGAAGGGCGTGGCTTCTCTCTTTCTATTTTCCAACGTCAAATAAAATTTTAAGAAGCATATTTTTGCATTTTACTTGTAATACTATAATGAAACTATTAGCACAATAATGCAAACCACACTTTTCAAGGTCCAGAGAGCGAGGCACTCGCAAGGTTAGGTTAGAGTTAGGCCAAAGCCAGACCCAAGGTCCAACTTGGAAAGCACTGGCCATCGTTCAACTGGCCGCCTCAGGTAAGTTCCCATTATCACACCAAAAGCCCAAAATAGTATGCACAAGCACTCACACTAATTCCTTTTTTGGTAAATAAATCCACATTTGTGGTTAGTGAGCTTAGGGCTGCTTTTTGCAGGTTTTGTGACGTTGGGGTTAGGGTTTGTGTTCAGGTGAGAGGATCTAAATGGATCTACTTCAATCACCATCCACAATAAAGGTTTCCAGATGATGTTATGCTGGTGTTCGAGAGAAGACTTGGTCTGTAAGCCTGTATCACGCGACGTTTCGACAGCTTTTCGTGTCTTCTTCAGGCGAGGCTTGATTTTTGGAATTATTAAAGAGGACTCAACACCGTTCTTCTTGTGGAGACTGACTCAAATTGGGCCCAACACTATTCCAAAATTTTCAGAAGGACATTCAACATCGTCCAATGACAGAGACTAATACCAGAACGGTTTTCTACACTGTGTTCCTGACATAAGACCATAACACACACCGTCCCAAAGTGTGCCTCCATCCTATTTTAGACGTGAGATCTACCTTAAAAATCCATCCTATACTTACTTTCCCTATTTTGGGCCGATAGGAGATTTTTAGGTGGGTCTTTAATGTCTCTTTTTCAGTGGAAACCAGTTCTAAAACGAGTGCTCCATGTCATTCTTCGTGTTGAGCAACGTTCTTACTAATTTTGATCCCAGTGGAGACTGCTCTGATTGAGTTCTCAACACTTTTATGTGGTGGAGTTTAAATAACACACATAAATATTTTTTTATTGTGTGTCTAAAATTTTAATTTTAGCTGTAAAACCTCTTTAATAATTTTACACGCTCTACACACTGTGTTTGGTGGAGCTAATAATTTTCCTCTGTCTCAGTGTCCATCTGTGTGGGTCTTTATATATCTGAGAAGGGCGTGGCTTCTCTCTTTCTATTTTCCAACGTCAAATAAAATTTTAAGAAGCATATTTTTGCATTTTACTTGTAATACTATAATGAAACTATTAGCACAATAATGCAAACCACACTTTTCAAGGTCCAGAGAGCGAGGCACTCGCAAGGTTAGGTTAGAGTTAGGCCAAAGCCAGACCCAAGGTCCAACTTGGAAAGCACTGGCCATCGTTCAACTGGCCGCCTCAGGTAAGTTCCCATTATCACACCAAAAGCCCAAAATAGTATGCACAAGCACTCACACTAATTCCTTTTTTGGTAAATAAATCCACATTTGTGGTTAGTGAGCTTAGGGCTGCTTTTTGCAGGTTTTGTGACGTTGGGGTTAGGGTTTGTGTTCAGGTGAGAGGATCTAAATGGATCTACTTCAATCACCATCCACAATAAAGGTTTCCAGATGATGTTATGCTGGTGTTCGAGAGAAGACTTGGTCTGTAAGCCTGTATCACGCGACGTTTCGACAGCTTTTCGTGTCTTCTTCAGGCGAGGCTTGATTTTTGGAATTATTAAAGAGGACTCAACACCGTTCTTCTTGTGGAGACTGACTCAAATTGGGCCCAACACTATTCCAAAATTTTCAGAAGGACATTCAACATCGTCCAATGACAGAGACTAATACCAGAACGGTTTTCTACACTGTGTTCCTGACATAAGACCATAACACACCGTCCCAAAGTGTGCCTCCATCCTATTTTAGACGTGAGATCTACCTTAAAAATCCATCCTATACTTACTTTCCCTATTTTGGGCCGATAGGAGATTTTTAGGTGGGTCTTTAATGTCTCTTTTTCAGTGGAAACCAGTTCTAAAACGAGTGCTCCATGTCATTCTTCGTGTTGAGCAACGTTCTTACTAATTTTGATCCCAGTGGAGACTGCTCTGATTGAGTTCTCAACACTTTTATGTGGTGGAGTTTAAATAACACACATAAATATTTTTTTATTGTGTGTCTAAAATTTTAATTTTAGCTGTAAAACCTCTTTAATAATTTTACACGCTCTACACACTGTGTTTGGTGGAGCTAATAATTTTCCTCTGTCTCAGTGTCCATCTGTGTGGGTCTTTATATATCTGAGAAGGGCGTGGCTTCTCTCTTTCTATTTTCCAACGTCAAATAAAATTTTAAGAAGCATATTTTTGCATTTTACTTGTAATACTATAATGAAACTATTAGCACAATAATGCAAACCACACTTTTCAAGGTCCAGAGAGCGAGGCACTCGCAAGGTTAGGTTAGAGTTAGGCCAAAGCCAGACCCAAGGTCCAACTTGGAAAGCACTGGCCATCGTTCAACTGGCCGCCTCAGGTAAGTTCCCATTATCACACCAAAAGCCCAAAATAGTATGCACAAGCACTCACACTAATTCCTTTTTTGGTAAATAAATCCACATTTGTGGTTAGTGAGCTTAGGGCTGCTTTTTGCAGGTTTTGTGACGTTGGGGTTAGGGTTTGTGTTCAGGTGAGAGGATCTAAATGGATCTACTTCAATCACCATCCACAATAAAGGTTTCCAGATGATGTTATGCTGGTGTTCGAGAGAAGACTTGGTCTGTAAGCCTGTATCACGCGACGTTTCGACAGCTTTTCGTGTCTTCTTCAGGCGAGGCTTGATTTTTGGAATTATTAAAGAGGACTCAACACCGTTCTTCTTGTGGAGACTGACTCAAATTGGGCCCAACACTATTCCAAAATTTTCAGAAGGACATTCAACATCGTCCAATGACAGAGACTAATACCAGAACGGTTTTCTACACTGTGTTCCTGACATAAGACCATAACACACCGTCCCAAAGTGTGCCTCCATCCTATTTTAGACGTGAGATCTACCTTAAAAATCCATCCTATACTTACTTTCCCTATTTTGGGCCGATAGGAGATTTTTAGGTGGGTCTTTAATGTCTCTTTTTCAGTGGAAACCAGTTCTAAAACGAGTGCTCCATGTCATTCTTCGTGTTGAGCAACGTTCTTACTAATTTTGATCCCAGTGGAGACTGCTCTGATTGAGTTCTCAACACTTTTATGTGGTGGAGTTTAAATAACACACATAAATATTTTTTTATTGTGTGTCTAAAATTTTAATTTTAGCTGTAAAACCTCTTTAATAATTTTACACGCTCTACACACTGTGTTTGGTGGAGCTAATAATTTTCCTCTGTCTCAGTGTCCATCTGTGTGGGTCTTTATATATCTGAGAAGGGCGTGGCTTCTCTCTTTCTATTTTCCAACGTCAAATAAAATTTTAAGAAGCATATTTTTGCATTTTACTTGTAATACTATAATGAAACTATTAGCACAATAATGCAAACCACACTTTTCAAGGTCCAGAGAGCGAGGCACTCGCAAGGTTAGGTTAGAGTTAGGCCAAAGCCAGACCCAAGGTCCAACTTGGAAAGCACTGGCCATCGTTCAACTGGCCGCCTCAGGTAAGTTCCCATTATCACACCAAAAGCCCAAAATAGTATGCACAAGCACTCACACTAATTCCTTTTTTGGTAAATAAATCCACATTTGTGGTTAGTGAGCTTAGGGCTGCTTTTTGCAGGTTTTGTGACGTTGGGGTTAGGGTTTGTGTTCAGGTGAGAGGATCTAAATGGATCTACTTCAATCACCATCCACAATAAAGGTTTCCAGATGATGTTATGCTGGTGTTCGAGAGAAGACTTGGTCTGTAAGCCTGTATCACGCGACGTTTCGACAGCTTTTCGTGTCTTCTTCAGGCGAGGCTTGATTTTTGGAATTATTAAAGAGGACTCAACACCGTTCTTCTTGTGGAGACTGACTCAAATTGGGCCCAACACTATTCCAAAATTTTCAGAAGGACATTCAACATCGTCCAATGACAGAGACTAATACCAGAACGGTTTTCTACACTGTGTTCCTGACATAAGACCATAACACACCGTCCCAAAGTGTGCCTCCATCCTATTTTAGACGTGAGATCTACCTTAAAAATCCATCCTATACTTACTTTCCCTATTTTGGGCCGATAGGAGATTTTTAGGTGGGTCTTTAATGTCTCTTTTTCAGTGGAAACCAGTTCTAAAACGAGTGCTCCATGTCATTCTTCGTGTTGAGCAACGTTCTTACTAATTTTGATCCCAGTGGAGACTGCTCTGATTGAGTTCTCAACACTTTTATGTGGTGGAGTTTAAATAACACACATAAATATTTTTTTATTGTGTGTCTAAAATTTTAATTTTAGCTGTAAAACCTCTTTAATAATTTTACACGCTCTACACACTGTGTTTGGTGGAGCTAATAATTTTCCTCTGTCTCAGTGTCCATCTGTGTGGGTCTTTATATATCTGAGAAGGGCGTGGCTTCTCTCTTTCTATTTTCCAACGTCAAATAAAATTTTAAGAAGCATATTTTTGCATTTTACTTGTAATACTATAATGAAACTATTAGCACAATAATGCAAACCACACTTTTCAAGGTCCAGAGAGCGAGGCACTCGCAAGGTTAGGTTAGAGTTAGGCCAAAGCCAGACCCAAGGTCCAACTTGGAAAGCACTGGCCATCGTTCAACTGGCCGCCTCAGGTAAGTTCCCATTATCACACCAAAAGCCCAAAATAGTATGCACAAGCACTCACACTAATTCCTTTTTTGGTAAATAAATCCACATTTGTGGTTAGTGAGCTTAGGGCTGCTTTTTGCAGGTTTTGTGACGTTGGGGTTAGGGTTTGTGTTCAGGTGAGAGGATCTAAATGGATCTACTTCAATCACCATCCACAATAAAGGTTTCCAGATGATGTTATGCTGGTGTTCGAGAGAAGACTTGGTCTGTAAGCCTGTATCACGCGACGTTTCGACAGCTTTTCGTGTCTTCTTCAGGCGAGGCTTGATTTTTGGAATTATTAAAGAGGACTCAACACCGTTCTTCTTGTGGAGACTGACTCAAATTGGGCCCAACACTATTCCAAAATTTTCAGAAGGACATTCAACATCGTCCAATGACAGAGACTAATACCAGAACGGTTTTCTACACTGTGTTCCTGACATAAGACCATAACACACCGTCCCAAAGTGTGCCTCCATCCTATTTTAGACGTGAGATCTACCTTAAAAATCCATCCTATACTTACTTTCCCTATTTTGGGCCGATAGGAGATTTTTAGGTGGGTCTTTAATGTCTCTTTTTCAGTGGAAACCAGTTCTAAAACGAGTGCTCCATGTCATTCTTCGTGTTGAGCAACGTTCTTACTAATTTTGATCCCAGTGGAGACTGCTCTGATTGAGTTCTCAACACTTTTATGTGGTGGAGTTTAAATAACACACATAAATATTTTTTTATTGTGTGTCTAAAATTTTAATTTTAGCTGTAAAACCTCTTTAATAATTTTACACGCTCTACACACTGTGTTTGGTGGAGCTAATAATTTTCCTCTGTCTCAGTGTCCATCTGTGTGGGTCTTTATATATCTGAGAAGGGCGTGGCTTCTCTCTTTCTATTTTCCAACGTCAAATAAAATTTTAAGAAGCATATTTTTGCATTTTACTTGTAATACTATAATGAAACTATTAGCACAATAATGCAAACCACACTTTTCAAGGTCCAGAGAGCGAGGCACTCGCAAGGTTAGGTTAGAGTTAGGCCAAAGCCAGACCCAAGGTCCAACTTGGAAAGCACTGGCCATCGTTCAACTGGCCGCCTCAGGTAAGTTCCCATTATCACACCAAAAGCCCAAAATAGTATGCACAAGCACTCACACTAATTCCTTTTTTGGTAAATAAATCCACATTTGTGGTTAGTGAGCTTAGGGCTGCTTTTTGCAGGTTTTGTGACGTTGGGGTTAGGGTTTGTGTTCAGGTGAGAGGATCTAAATGGATCTACTTCAATCACCATCCACAATAAAGGTTTCCAGATGATGTTATGCTGGTGTTCGAGAGAAGACTTGGTCTGTAAGCCTGTATCACGCGACGTTTCGACAGCTTTTCGTGTCTTCTTCAGGCGAGGCTTGATTTTTGGAATTATTAAAGAGGACTCAACACCGTTCTTCTTGTGGAGACTGACTCAAATTGGGCCCAACACTATTCCAAAATTTTCAGAAGGACATTCAACATCGTCCAATGACAGAGACTAATACCAGAACGGTTTTCTACACTGTGTTCCTGACATAAGACCATAACACACCGTCCCAAAGTGTGCCTCCATCCTATTTTAGACGTGAGATCTACCTTAAAAATCCATCCTATACTTACTTTCCCTATTTTGGGCCGATAGGAGATTTTTAGGTGGGTCTTTAATGTCTCTTTTTCAGTGGAAACCAGTTCTAAAACGAGTGCTCCATGTCATTCTTCGTGTTGAGCAACGTTCTTACTAATTTTGATCCCAGTGGAGACTGCTCTGATTGAGTTCTCAACACTTTTATGTGGTGGAGTTTAAATAACACACATAAATATTTTTTTATTGTGTGTCTAAAATTTTAATTTTAGCTGTAAAACCTCTTTAATAATTTTACACGCTCTACACACTGTGTTTGGTGGAGCTAATAATTTTCCTCTGTCTCAGTGTCCATCTGTGTGGGTCTTTATATATCTGAGAAGGGCGTGGCTTCTCTCTTTCTATTTTCCAACGTCAAATAAAATTTTAAGAAGCATATTTTTGCATTTTACTTGTAATACTATAATGAAACTATTAGCACAATAATGCAAACCACACTTTTCAAGGTCCAGAGAGCGAGGCACTCGCAAGGTTAGGTTAGAGTTAGGCCAAAGCCAGACCCAAGGTCCAACTTGGAAAGCACTGGCCATCGTTCAACTGGCCGCCTCAGGTAAGTTCCCATTATCACACCAAAAGCCCAAAATAGTATGCACAAGCACTCACACTAATTCCTTTTTTGGTAAATAAATCCACATTTGTGGTTAGTGAGCTTAGGGCTGCTTTTTGCAGGTTTTGTGACGTTGGGGTTAGGGTTTGTGTTCAGGTGAGAGGATCTAAATGGATCTACTTCAATCACCATCCACAATAAAGGTTTCCAGATGATGTTATGCTGGTGTTCGAGAGAAGACTTGGTCTGTAAGCCTGTATCACGCGACGTTTCGACAGCTTTTCGTGTCTTCTTCAGGCGAGGCTTGATTTTTGGAATTATTAAAGAGGACTCAACACCGTTCTTCTTGTGGAGACTGACTCAAATTGGGCCCAACACTATTCCAAAATTTTCAGAAGGACATTCAACATCGTCCAATGACAGAGACTAATACCAGAACGGTTTTCTACACTGTGTTCCTGACATAAGACCATAACACACCGTCCCAAAGTGTGCCTCCATCCTATTTTAGACGTGAGATCTACCTTAAAAATCCATCCTATACTTACTTTCCCTATTTTGGGCCGATAGGAGATTTTTAGGTGGGTCTTTAATGTCTCTTTTTCAGTGGAAACCAGTTCTAAAACGAGTGCTCCATGTCATTCTTCGTGTTGAGCAACGTTCTTACTAATTTTGATCCCAGTGGAGACTGCTCTGATTGAGTTCTCAACACTTTTATGTGGTGGAGTTTAAATAACACACATAAATATTTTTTTATTGTGTGTCTAAAATTTTAATTTTAGCTGTAAAACCTCTTTAATAATTTTACACGCTCTACACACTGTGTTTGGTGGAGCTAATAATTTTCCTCTGTCTCAGTGTCCATCTGTGTGGGTCTTTATATATCTGAGAAGGGCGTGGCTTCTCTCTTTCTATTTTCCAACGTCAAATAAAATTTTAAGAAGCATATTTTTGCATTTTACTTGTAATACTATAATGAAACTATTAGCACAATAATGCAAACCACACTTTTCAAGGTCCAGAGAGCGAGGCACTCGCAAGGTTAGGTTAGAGTTAGGCCAAAGCCAGACCCAAGGTCCAACTTGGAAAGCACTGGCCATCGTTCAACTGGCCGCCTCAGGTAAGTTCCCATTATCACACCAAAAGCCCAAAATAGTATGCACAAGCACTCACACTAATTCCTTTTTTGGTAAATAAATCCACATTTGTGGTTAGTGAGCTTAGGGCTGCTTTTTGCAGGTTTTGTGACGTTGGGGTTAGGGTTTGTGTTCAGGTGAGAGGATCTAAATGGATCTACTTCAATCACCATCCACAATAAAGGTTTCCAGATGATGTTATGCTGGTGTTCGAGAGAAGACTTGGTCTGTAAGCCTGTATCACGCGACGTTTCGACAGCTTTTCGTGTCTTCTTCAGGCGAGGCTTGATTTTTGGAATTATTAAAGAGGACTCAACACCGTTCTTCTTGTGGAGACTGACTCAAATTGGGCCCAACACTATTCCAAAATTTTCAGAAGGACATTCAACATCGTCCAATGACAGAGACTAATACCAGAACGGTTTTCTACACTGTGTTCCTGACATAAGACCATAACACACCGTCCCAAAGTGTGCCTCCATCCTATTTTAGACGTGAGATCTACCTTAAAAATCCATCCTATACTTACTTTCCCTATTTTGGGCCGATAGGAGATTTTTAGGTGGGTCTTTAATGTCTCTTTTTCAGTGGAAACCAGTTCTAAAACGAGTGCTCCATGTCATTCTTCGTGTTGAGCAACGTTCTTACTAATTTTGATCCCAGTGGAGACTGCTCTGATTGAGTTCTCAACACTTTTATGTGGTGGAGTTTAAATAACACACATAAATATTTTTTTATTGTGTGTCTAAAATTTTAATTTTAGCTGTAAAACCTCTTTAATAATTTTACACGCTCTACACACTGTGTTTGGTGGAGCTAATAATTTTCCTCTGTCTCAGTGTCCATCTGTGTGGGTCTTTATATATCTGAGAAGGGCGTGGCTTCTCTCTTTCTATTTTCCAACGTCAAATAAAATTTTAAGAAGCATATTTTTGCATTTTACTTGTAATACTATAATGAAACTATTAGCACAATAATGCAAACCACACTTTTCAAGGTCCAGAGAGCGAGGCACTCGCAAGGTTAGGTTAGAGTTAGGCCAAAGCCAGACCCAAGGTCCAACTTGGAAAGCACTGGCCATCGTTCAACTGGCCGCCTCAGGTAAGTTCCCATTATCACACCAAAAGCCCAAAATAGTATGCACAAGCACTCACACTAATTCCTTTTTTGGTAAATAAATCCACATTTGTGGTTAGTGAGCTTAGGGCTGCTTTTTGCAGGTTTTGTGACGTTGGGGTTAGGGTTTGTGTTCAGGTGAGAGGATCTAAATGGATCTACTTCAATCACCATCCACAATAAAGGTTTCCAGATGATGTTATGCTGGTGTTCGAGAGAAGACTTGGTCTGTAAGCCTGTATCACGCGACGTTTCGACAGCTTTTCGTGTCTTCTTCAGGCGAGGCTTGATTTTTGGAATTATTAAAGAGGACTCAACACCGTTCTTCTTGTGGAGACTGACTCAAATTGGGCCCAACACTATTCCAAAATTTTCAGAAGGACATTCAACATCGTCCAATGACAGAGACTAATACCAGAACGGTTTTCTACACTGTGTTCCTGACATAAGACCATAACACACCGTCCCAAAGTGTGCCTCCATCCTATTTTAGACGTGAGATCTACCTTAAAAATCCATCCTATACTTACTTTCCCTATTTTGGGCCGATAGGAGATTTTTAGGTGGGTCTTTAATGTCTCTTTTTCAGTGGAAACCAGTTCTAAAACGAGTGCTCCATGTCATTCTTCGTGTTGAGCAACGTTCTTACTAATTTTGATCCCAGTGGAGACTGCTCTGATTGAGTTCTCAACACTTTTATGTGGTGGAGTTTAAATAACACACATAAATATTTTTTTATTGTGTGTCTAAAATTTTAATTTTAGCTGTAAAACCTCTTTAATAATTTTACACGCTCTACACACTGTGTTTGGTGGAGCTAATAATTTTCCTCTGTCTCAGTGTCCATCTGTGTGGGTCTTTATATATCTGAGAAGGGCGTGGCTTCTCTCTTTCTATTTTCCAACGTCAAATAAAATTTTAAGAAGCATATTTTTGCATTTTACTTGTAATACTATAATGAAACTATTAGCACAATAATGCAAACCACACTTTTCAAGGTCCAGAGAGCGAGGCACTCGCAAGGTTAGGTTAGAGTTAGGCCAAAGCCAGACCCAAGGTCCAACTTGGAAAGCACTGGCCATCGTTCAACTGGCCGCCTCAGGTAAGTTCCCATTATCACACCAAAAGCCCAAAATAGTATGCACAAGCACTCACACTAATTCCTTTTTTGGTAAATAAATCCACATTTGTGGTTAGTGAGCTTAGGGCTGCTTTTTGCAGGTTTTGTGACGTTGGGGTTAGGGTTTGTGTTCAGGTGAGAGGATCTAAATGGATCTACTTCAATCACCATCCACAATAAAGGTTTCCAGATGATGTTATGCTGGTGTTCGAGAGAAGACTTGGTCTGTAAGCCTGTATCACGCGACGTTTCGACAGCTTTTCGTGTCTTCTTCAGGCGAGGCTTGATTTTTGGAATTATTAAAGAGGACTCAACACCGTTCTTCTTGTGGAGACTGACTCAAATTGGGCCCAACACTATTCCAAAATTTTCAGAAGGACATTCAACATCGTCCAATGACAGAGACTAATACCAGAACGGTTTTCTACACTGTGTTCCTGACATAAGACCATAACACACCGTCCCAAAGTGTGCCTCCATCCTATTTTAGACGTGAGATCTACCTTAAAAATCCATCCTATACTTACTTTCCCTATTTTGGGCCGATAGGAGATTTTTAGGTGGGTCTTTAATGTCTCTTTTTCAGTGGAAACCAGTTCTAAAACGAGTGCTCCATGTCATTCTTCGTGTTGAGCAACGTTCTTACTAATTTTGATCCCAGTGGAGACTGCTCTGATTGAGTTCTCAACACTTTTATGTGGTGGAGTTTAAATAACACACATAAATATTTTTTTATTGTGTGTCTAAAATTTTAATTTTAGCTGTAAAACCTCTTTAATAATTTTACACGCTCTACACACTGTGTTTGGTGGAGCTAATAATTTTCCTCTGTCTCAGTGTCCATCTGTGTGGGTCTTTATATATCTGAGAAGGGCGTGGCTTCTCTCTTTCTATTTTCCAACGTCAAATAAAATTTTAAGAAGCATATTTTTGCATTTTACTTGTAATACTATAATGAAACTATTAGCACAATAATGCAAACCACACTTTTCAAGGTCCAGAGAGCGAGGCACTCGCAAGGTTAGGTTAGAGTTAGGCCAAAGCCAGACCCAAGGTCCAACTTGGAAAGCACTGGCCATCGTTCAACTGGCCGCCTCAGGTAAGTTCCCATTATCACACCAAAAGCCCAAAATAGTATGCACAAGCACTCACACTAATTCCTTTTTTGGTAAATAAATCCACATTTGTGGTTAGTGAGCTTAGGGCTGCTTTTTGCAGGTTTTGTGACGTTGGGGTTAGGGTTTGTGTTCAGGTGAGAGGATCTAAATGGATCTACTTCAATCACCATCCACAATAAAGGTTTCCAGATGATGTTATGCTGGTGTTCGAGAGAAGACTTGGTCTGTAAGCCTGTATCACGCGACGTTTCGACAGCTTTTCGTGTCTTCTTCAGGCGAGGCTTGATTTTTGGAATTATTAAAGAGGACTCAACACCGTTCTTCTTGTGGAGACTGACTCAAATTGGGCCCAACACTATTCCAAAATTTTCAGAAGGACATTCAACATCGTCCAATGACAGAGACTAATACCAGAACGGTTTTCTACACTGTGTTCCTGACATAAGACCATAACACACCGTCCCAAAGTGTGCCTCCATCCTATTTTAGACGTGAGATCTACCTTAAAAATCCATCCTATACTTACTTTCCCTATTTTGGGCCGATAGGAGATTTTTAGGTGGGTCTTTAATGTCTCTTTTTCAGTGGAAACCAGTTCTAAAACGAGTGCTCCATGTCATTCTTCGTGTTGAGCAACGTTCTTACTAATTTTGATCCCAGTGGAGACTGCTCTGATTGAGTTCTCAACACTTTTATGTGGTGGAGTTTAAATAACACACATAAATATTTTTTTATTGTGTGTCTAAAATTTTAATTTTAGCTGTAAAACCTCTTTAATAATTTTACACGCTCTACACACTGTGTTTGGTGGAGCTAATAATTTTCCTCTGTCTCAGTGTCCATCTGTGTGGGTCTTTATATATCTGAGAAGGGCGTGGCTTCTCTCTTTCTATTTTCCAACGTCAAATAAAATTTTAAGAAGCATATTTTTGCATTTTACTTGTAATACTATAATGAAACTATTAGCACAATAATGCAAACCACACTTTTCAAGGTCCAGAGAGCGAGGCACTCGCAAGGTTAGGTTAGAGTTAGGCCAAAGCCAGACCCAAGGTCCAACTTGGAAAGCACTGGCCATCGTTCAACTGGCCGCCTCAGGTAAGTTCCCATTATCACACCAAAAGCCCAAAATAGTATGCACAAGCACTCACACTAATTCCTTTTTTGGTAAATAAATCCACATTTGTGGTTAGTGAGCTTAGGGCTGCTTTTTGCAGGTTTTGTGACGTTGGGGTTAGGGTTTGTGTTCAGGTGAGAGGATCTAAATGGATCTACTTCAATCACCATCCACAATAAAGGTTTCCAGATGATGTTATGCTGGTGTTCGAGAGAAGACTTGGTCTGTAAGCCTGTATCACGCGACGTTTCGACAGCTTTTCGTGTCTTCTTCAGGCGAGGCTTGATTTTTGGAATTATTAAAGAGGACTCAACACCGTTCTTCTTGTGGAGACTGACTCAAATTGGGCCCAACACTATTCCAAAATTTTCAGAAGGACATTCAACATCGTCCAATGACAGAGACTAATACCAGAACGGTTTTCTACACTGTGTTCCTGACATAAGACCATAACACACACCGTCCCAAAGTGTGCCTCCATCCTATTTTAGACGTGAGATCTACCTTAAAAATCCATCCTATACTTACTTTCCCTATTTTGGGCCGATAGGAGATTTTTAGGTGGGTCTTTAATGTCTCTTTTTCAGTGGAAACCAGTTCTAAAACGAGTGCTCCATGTCATTCTTCGTGTTGAGCAACGTTCTTACTAATTTTGATCCCAGTGGAGACTGCTCTGATTGAGTTCTCAACACTTTTATGTGGTGGAGTTTAAATAACACACATAAATATTTTTTTATTGTGTGTCTAAAATTTTAATTTTAGCTGTAAAACCTCTTTAATAATTTTACACGCTCTACACACTGTGTTTGGTGGAGCTAATAATTTTCCTCTGTCTCAGTGTCCATCTGTGTGGGTCTTTATATATCTGAGAAGGGCGTGGCTTCTCTCTTTCTATTTTCCAACGTCAAATAAAATTTTAAGAAGCATATTTTTGCATTTTACTTGTAATACTATAATGAAACTATTAGCACAATAATGCAAACCACACTTTTCAAGGTCCAGAGAGCGAGGCACTCGCAAGGTTAGGTTAGAGTTAGGCCAAAGCCAGACCCAAGGTCCAACTTGGAAAGCACTGGCCATCGTTCAACTGGCCGCCTCAGGTAAGTTCCCATTATCACACCAAAAGCCCAAAATAGTATGCACAAGCACTCACACTAATTCCTTTTTTGGTAAATAAATCCACATTTGTGGTTAGTGAGCTTAGGGCTGCTTTTTGCAGGTTTTGTGACGTTGGGGTTAGGGTTTGTGTTCAGGTGAGAGGATCTAAATGGATCTACTTCAATCACCATCCACAATAAAGGTTTCCAGATGATGTTATGCTGGTGTTCGAGAGAAGACTTGGTCTGTAAGCCTGTATCACGCGACGTTTCGACAGCTTTTCGTGTCTTCTTCAGGCGAGGCTTGATTTTTGGAATTATTAAAGAGGACTCAACACCGTTCTTCTTGTGGAGACTGACTCAAATTGGGCCCAACACTATTCCAAAATTTTCAGAAGGACATTCAACATCGTCCAATGACAGAGACTAATACCAGAACGGTTTTCTACACTGTGTTCCTGACATAAGACCATAACACACCGTCCCAAAGTGTGCCTCCATCCTATTTTAGACGTGAGATCTACCTTAAAAATCCATCCTATACTTACTTTCCCTATTTTGGGCCGATAGGAGATTTTTAGGTGGGTCTTTAATGTCTCTTTTTCAGTGGAAACCAGTTCTAAAACGAGTGCTCCATGTCATTCTTCGTGTTGAGCAACGTTCTTACTAATTTTGATCCCAGTGGAGACTGCTCTGATTGAGTTCTCAACACTTTTATGTGGTGGAGTTTAAATAACACACATAAATATTTTTTTATTGTGTGTCTAAAATTTTAATTTTAGCTGTAAAACCTCTTTAATAATTTTACACGCTCTACACACTGTGTTTGGTGGAGCTAATAATTTTCCTCTGTCTCAGTGTCCATCTGTGTGGGTCTTTATATATCTGAGAAGGGCGTGGCTTCTCTCTTTCTATTTTCCAACGTCAAATAAAATTTTAAGAAGCATATTTTTGCATTTTACTTGTAATACTATAATGAAACTATTAGCACAATAATGCAAACCACACTTTTCAAGGTCCAGAGAGCGAGGCACTCGCAAGGTTAGGTTAGAGTTAGGCCAAAGCCAGACCCAAGGTCCAACTTGGAAAGCACTGGCCATCGTTCAACTGGCCGCCTCAGGTAAGTTCCCATTATCACACCAAAAGCCCAAAATAGTATGCACAAGCACTCACACTAATTCCTTTTTTGGTAAATAAATCCACATTTGTGGTTAGTGAGCTTAGGGCTGCTTTTTGCAGGTTTTGTGACGTTGGGGTTAGGGTTTGTGTTCAGGTGAGAGGATCTAAATGGATCTACTTCAATCACCATCCACAATAAAGGTTTCCAGATGATGTTATGCTGGTGTTCGAGAGAAGACTTGGTCTGTAAGCCTGTATCACGCGACGTTTCGACAGCTTTTCGTGTCTTCTTCAGGCGAGGCTTGATTTTTGGAATTATTAAAGAGGACTCAACACCGTTCTTCTTGTGGAGACTGACTCAAATTGGGCCCAACACTATTCCAAAATTTTCAGAAGGACATTCAACATCGTCCAATGACAGAGACTAATACCAGAACGGTTTTCTACACTGTGTTCCTGACATAAGACCATAACACACCGTCCCAAAGTGTGCCTCCATCCTATTTTAGACGTGAGATCTACCTTAAAAATCCATCCTATACTTACTTTCCCTATTTTGGGCCGATAGGAGATTTTTAGGTGGGTCTTTAATGTCTCTTTTTCAGTGGAAACCAGTTCTAAAACGAGTGCTCCATGTCATTCTTCGTGTTGAGCAACGTTCTTACTAATTTTGATCCCAGTGGAGACTGCTCTGATTGAGTTCTCAACACTTTTATGTGGTGGAGTTTAAATAACACACATAAATATTTTTTTATTGTGTGTCTAAAATTTTAATTTTAGCTGTAAAACCTCTTTAATAATTTTACACGCTCTACACACTGTGTTTGGTGGAGCTAATAATTTTCCTCTGTCTCAGTGTCCATCTGTGTGGGTCTTTATATATCTGAGAAGGGCGTGGCTTCTCTCTTTCTATTTTCCAACGTCAAATAAAATTTTAAGAAGCATATTTTTGCATTTTACTTGTAATACTATAATGAAACTATTAGCACAATAATGCAAACCACACTTTTCAAGGTCCAGAGAGCGAGGCACTCGCAAGGTTAGGTTAGAGTTAGGCCAAAGCCAGACCCAAGGTCCAACTTGGAAAGCACTGGCCATCGTTCAACTGGCCGCCTCAGGTAAGTTCCCATTATCACACCAAAAGCCCAAAATAGTATGCACAAGCACTCACACTAATTCCTTTTTTGGTAAATAAATCCACATTTGTGGTTAGTGAGCTTAGGGCTGCTTTTTGCAGGTTTTGTGACGTTGGGGTTAGGGTTTGTGTTCAGGTGAGAGGATCTAAATGGATCTACTTCAATCACCATCCACAATAAAGGTTTCCAGATGATGTTATGCTGGTGTTCGAGAGAAGACTTGGTCTGTAAGCCTGTATCACGCGACGTTTCGACAGCTTTTCGTGTCTTCTTCAGGCGAGGCTTGATTTTTGGAATTATTAAAGAGGACTCAACACCGTTCTTCTTGTGGAGACTGACTCAAATTGGGCCCAACACTATTCCAAAATTTTCAGAAGGACATTCAACATCGTCCAATGACAGAGACTAATACCAGAACGGTTTTCTACACTGTGTTCCTGACATAAGACCATAACACACCGTCCCAAAGTGTGCCTCCATCCTATTTTAGACGTGAGATCTACCTTAAAAATCCATCCTATACTTACTTTCCCTATTTTGGGCCGATAGGAGATTTTTAGGTGGGTCTTTAATGTCTCTTTTTCAGTGGAAACCAGTTCTAAAACGAGTGCTCCATGTCATTCTTCGTGTTGAGCAACGTTCTTACTAATTTTGATCCCAGTGGAGACTGCTCTGATTGAGTTCTCAACACTTTTATGTGGTGGAGTTTAAATAACACACATAAATATTTTTTTATTGTGTGTCTAAAATTTTAATTTTAGCTGTAAAACCTCTTTAATAATTTTACACGCTCTACACACTGTGTTTGGTGGAGCTAATAATTTTCCTCTGTCTCAGTGTCCATCTGTGTGGGTCTTTATATATCTGAGAAGGGCGTGGCTTCTCTCTTTCTATTTTCCAACGTCAAATAAAATTTTAAGAAGCATATTTTTGCATTTTACTTGTAATACTATAATGAAACTATTAGCACAATAATGCAAACCACACTTTTCAAGGTCCAGAGAGCGAGGCACTCGCAAGGTTAGGTTAGAGTTAGGCCAAAGCCAGACCCAAGGTCCAACTTGGAAAGCACTGGCCATCGTTCAACTGGCCGCCTCAGGTAAGTTCCCATTATCACACCAAAAGCCCAAAATAGTATGCACAAGCACTCACACTAATTCCTTTTTTGGTAAATAAATCCACATTTGTGGTTAGTGAGCTTAGGGCTGCTTTTTGCAGGTTTTGTGACGTTGGGGTTAGGGTTTGTGTTCAGGTGAGAGGATCTAAATGGATCTACTTCAATCACCATCCACAA